>NW_010549914.1:0-14118 GCF_000687285.1 Phaethon lepturus | reverse complement strand
TAGGGAAACCAGTGAATCGAGTGTGGGGGCAAGCCACCTGTGTTACTAAGCTCTTGGCGTGCTGAAATTTAAAATATCTAGAGCTTTTTCAGTGTGACTGACTTTCTCAATATATTGAGCAGCTGTAGTTAAAAAAAATAAGTACTTACGAATGAATGAAGATTCAGATCAGACTCGTGTTCATTAAAATGGGACACAGTTTTCTGATTTGTAATAGAAAGAGATGAAGATTTTTATCACAAGTGTTACTGAGGCTGAAGTTACAACTTCAAACTTAACCAAAGTTACAGTTCCTCTTAAAATGCCCCCTACAGCACAGATATGTTAGGTGATGAAGATCACACTACCAAGTATTTCAATCTTTCTGCTGTCCACATTCATCTTTGTTCATGCATGCTTCTTCTAAGTGATGAGTTGATGATTCGCACTGGACACAAAGGAATTCTAGACTAAGGAATGTGAACACTACTGTCTCTTCAGCTTATGCTTTTTCAACAGTTCGCCCAAGATATGTATGGCCTAAAAGGTGTGCATGAATAGCTATTGTAGATTTTCTTTTAAAGCTCTTCGATACTTTTTTTACTCTAGGTGCATGCTTGAAATCTAGGAATGCAAGATTCTGGTTGCCAGCAAATTCAGCTGAGTGTCTATGGCATTTGTTAATTAGCAAAGAATTTAGGAAATAGCTCCCGTAAAACTAAAGAGAAAAGGATACAGCGTGCGTTTATTTTGCAGGCTTTCCAGCTGTGTCTGTTACTCCAGTATCTGTTAAGAGATGAAGACCAAAAGTTCCTAGAAAATTAAATCTTAAAGAATTTGTGCAGTGATGGTTTTGGTTAGAATTGAAACCTGCTGAAAACCAGACTAAAATACTTACTATCTACCAATATTGAAAAGAAATGTTTAATAGGCTTTATTTCTTCCCCCCAAATAAATCAAGAGTAACTCAAGCAAAACCTTTTGAGCTGTAGTAGTCACAACTAGTATAAATATGAGTAGAACCAGTTCCTCAGAATGAATAGGAAAAGTGAATGTAGTGCATCTGGCTTAATCATTGGGTCTGGTATGGAAAATGATATTGTCAGTGCCAACGATCATAGAAAAGTATGTTTCTTTGAAACATTCGTGAATGAGCCATTGAAAAATCTGGCTGTGGAAGGATAGTAAAATACCTGTACATCAAATATTCATAGCTGTGTATGAGGCATCTGGTAGACTTCCATATGGCTGAATTACAGGACAACTCATCAGCGTGAATGTAATCAGTAAAACAATAAACCATTTCCTCTCTTTTTTTGCCTGTTTTATTATTTTTTTCTTTTTATCTTCCTTTTTTGTGTCTTCCCCCCACCACCACCACCACCCCCAATTTCCTATTGAATTCAATTAAGATTCAGAAGTATGCCAAACTTAGATAGTTTTTTCTTCTTTTAATAAACAAGTTTGCTGGCCTGGCAGCTCTTCCCAGACTTGCCCTCTTCCGCTGTATTTTTGATTCCATCTTTCAGCAAATCAAAGAGTTGACATGAAAGGACATCAATCACAGCTATTCCTTGGGATATATAAAATATGTACATTCCAAGCCTCTTGAACAGCATTAAGCAGCTGTGGTTAACATTCAAACTACAAATATGTTAAATATATTTTGAATTTTGCAACATTTGCTATTCCAGTCGTTAAATGAACTTTGCAGGTGTTCAAATACATTGCTAATCCTGGGGTTTTTACTAAGACTGTTAGTAATATTAAACTGAAACTCTGAAGCCCAGGCACACTAAATAAGCTAAAAAAAAATAAGTGTTGATAAGTCAGTTGAGTTATGATACAACCAGAATATTTGCTGAAGAGGAAAAAATAAAGTCATTTAAAAAAATCTCAGCAGCCTGATTTTAAGTGTAGTACCAGATTCAACCACTTTATGGGTCTTCCTGTTTCCCTTACATGTAAACACATTTCTTAAAGAAATACAAATGCCTGAATATGTTTCTCATCACTATGTTTTCAATTGAAGCTCTTTTTGTTAATGTTAATCTCTAATATTTTCATTGTCATAAACCATATGCAATGCAAACGTCACTTCCCTGCAAAGTGACAGGGAAAAGTGCTGGAGGGAAATGCCAGCATTTCATTCGCTTTAGGAATATGCCACAGAGTTATTCTCAATGTTAAAAACACTCTGCACTTACACAGCCTTTCCCCTTTATAATTTACCTTTGTAGACTCTCACCTTAAAAAAAAAGAAGATCCATTACTAGCAACAAAGAAACCCTAAACACAATCATGTGCTTATTTGAGTAGGGACAATTAATTTTTCTAAACTGGGACTTACAAACAACATGTAAACCCTAAGGGGCTAGTTTAGTAATTTTGAAATGCAGCTATTTCTGGTAGGAAACTTACAGAGCAGCATCCTAATGAATACAGAAAAAATATATTTTGGCAGGCATGCTTTTATGGCACAGGAGATAAAGAGTGAAAGGTGCCTGCTATTATTCCCCTGAGGTGCAGCAAGCTCTGCAAGCACAAGCAGCGGTCAGGGAGCTGAGGCCTTAAGTATAATTTTTCTTCTCCCATGGAATTCCCTTGTTTCTGGTCTGTTTGTTCTGGCTTGTGCTGCAGTCTGTGCAATGGGAGAAGTGGTGACAGACCAGGGGGATTGCACCTGGTCCAGTGAGGTGCAGCCACCCCTCGGTGGGCAGCAGAAGGAGGGGGAGAGCATTAGCAGATGAGAACTCACACTTCCCACCTCACACCAGGCCAACCTGGCCAAACAGACACTGGCATCCATAACACCCAGACTCCTGCTCCCTTGTCCAGTTATTGTTCATATTACATGGGTTGTCGTGTCTCCGCCAGAGCTGTTTACCTCTGCAGCACAGATGGGTACTAGACCACAGGTAAGCGTGAGGGTTTTATGGAGAACGATGCTTAGGACAGGCACAACTTTTCTCTTGAAAGAGAAGATAGAGTGTTGCTCGAGGAATACTCCTTCGTACTGTAGGGTTTTGCTCCTTCACGGTTCCCAGCTCAAGTTCTGATGTGATCTGACATTGCTTAGGTTGTAAATGTATGTGGTTTTGTTAAGTTGTTTGAAGAAAAAGTTCGAGGACTCTGAAAACACGTGGAACTATATCTTTTTACACCAATTGATTACTAAAGGCATAAATTCATACCCAGAATAACCTTCCTAGTTTTTTGTCTTTTTAGCACAAATAACAGAACAGTACTACCATAAATTTAGGATTTATAGCTGCTGCTTTAAAGCCAGCCTTTAAGTACCATTTTTGTTTATGGTTTTAATAAGGTCATTTATTTGAAAAAGAAGTTCAAACTTGTATGCAGTAGCCATGTGACTTGTTTAGTCAATCACAGCACAGGATATTTTAAACCCATTTTACAATGGTGTATAAAAGCTTGTCTCAATAACCATCTGGAGAATATTGAGTTTCATAACTGGTAGGAATTATTCAATATCCTCCTCCCCATAGGAATAACAATTTCAAAATCTTCAAAGACTGATATCTAACTGGAGAAAAGGTATTTAATGTTGTTAAAACTGGAAATTGTGTAGAACTAAATAATTCTTTTTGATCTACCTGAAAAATGACTTTGCAGGCCAGGGAAATAGTTTCCCCAACTGTCAAGTTTTATATATAATCAACATTTCTTTCTCTTTTCATCATTGAATTATTTATTCCACAGCAACCCCAAAAATGTCCTATTCTGACTGGGGCTTAGGATACCAAGTTGATTAAATTAATGGGACAGCTTTTGTTTTTCTTTTCAAAACTCATAAAAAGAGCTTGCATTTTTTGTTCTCCCATTTGGGACTAGCTTCCTGGCAGTCTCATGCATGTTCACAGGATCGTGATGGTGAAAAGGAAACTTTACTCCTAATTTTAAGGGCCATTTCTGAGTAAGGAGGCAGAATTGTGCTTTTCAAGGCAGGAGGTGCAGCTGTGCTGATGTCAGTGGAGACAGCTGGATCCCACTGAAGGACGCCATGGGTGGCTGGAGGACAGGGCAGCAGCCACTGACACCCTAGTGCTGGTGGGTATCTCCTCTGCCAGCATGGGGAAGGGCTATAAATTTCAGACTACTGAATCCCAAACTATTCCTCAAAGACTGATGAAATCCCTGTTTGTGTATATGAAGGATGCCTTTTCTAGCGACCAGTGCATACACAGTACATCCCACACACAAACCTGCCCCATAGTCTATTCCTTTGCAAGCTTGCTTGGTGCTTATGAACTACAATGTCCTGTCCTACTGAACTCATCTAGCAAAGCGTCACATAGTAATCTGTATTCCTGAAGCAAAAAACTCCCACAGTAGACAATATAGTAGAGAGGTAAATTACATTTTCCCTATCTGTGATGGGGAAATGGAACACTAAAAATTTGAAAATAATAACCATCCCTTAAAGAATCAGACTCCTGAAGCACAACATCATGCAAAGATTGCACCTTGGAGAGAGTTTTAAAATGAAATGACATGTTATTAACAAGACCACACACAAAAACTGCTTAAGATTTACACATCTCAGTGCAATCCCTTCTCTTCCCCAAACCAATTACCAATACTCTCTTGGAGTCTAGAGCAAAAACCATCTCACTGAAAACACATTAGTGCATGAACTTTTTTTTTCCCTTTTTAATTTGAGTGAAGACTTTTTATCAATATGAAAGGATGGTAACCCCCAGAGTAAACACTTATCTGTAAAATAGAGATTATGCGCTTAATAACGTTTAATATTTTGGCATCTCAAACCTCCTGTGTAGATCAGTCTGGGAGAGTGGTGTTTATTTTCTTGCTACATGTGAAAGTTCATTCTCAGTATCAAGTTTGTTTGGTCCACTAACTTTGTTAACCTTTGCATTTACTTCTGTATTTGATGGCCTTTCATGAGCAGCCACTTTAGTAGCTAGGATAGAAACAGTTACATCAGGGTTAGAGGTCATAGCCATTATGGGATTTCATCTTAAAACAGTCACTGCTTTAGGGGGATCACAGTATGTTTATGATTAATTATTTTCTTTGTGAGAGTTTCTATGAACAAGATTATTATAGTAATATATAAACCATCTGGGTAACCTTTAATATCTACCTACTTTCTTGATGAAATAATAATCAAGACTTTGTGAAAAGTCGCTCCCTACCTAACCAGACACTACCAGAGCAACAATGCTTTCCTCTGCCTCTTCTGAGGAATTCCAAGGAAGGATAAGTGGGGAAAAATCTACACCAAGTGCAAGTACATTTTTAACACGACACAAATCTTTGCAACTTAATGCAAATTTAAGAGCTGTATAATTTTTTTTAGTGACATACTTCTAGCTTTTTACAGATTTTAAAAACACGCGTACAGATGACATTCTCTGCATAAGCTTATTTTTATACACCACTCCAGAATGTATTTTATTGAACTCAAAACACCAAGTAACATTTTAAAAAACTAATAAAATTATATTTATGTCTTTAAGAAATACATTCCCAATCGCACGGTTTAGATTCACAGTGCTCAAGAGACACTGAAATCATTGCTTAGAAACAGTATTTGCTGACTTCACCAGGGTAACAGTTTAATCCTTAAAGTAATCAACTTTCACCCTCTTCTTGGGTCTTTCGACTTTTAAGTTCTCACTAGTCTTTTTGAGAAAAACAGCTCTACGAGACAGCTATTATTCTCCTCCATGGGATAGTCCACTTCATTCAGACAAGTAATATCATCTTCTGTTTACTCTCATCTGAAACAAGTGCACAGGGTCACCCTCTACACTCTGATGTTTTACCAAAGCAAAAGGAAAGACTCTGCAGCAAGACACAACAGAGCTCCGAAACCCGAATAACCTGGGAAGCAGACTTTGCATGCCTATTTATTTCTTGCATTTGATCCTCTTGAAAAAAAAATAAATCCCAATATCATGTCCTCAAAGCATTTCACATAGGCTGAAGCACTGTAACAGAGAAGTCAGCTTTGGACGGTATTTCCTTTTGTCTGTTTTTAAGTCAGGGGACAGATCCTCAGCTGGTGCAAACTCCATTGACCTCATCTTGTCCTTTGACTTGAGAAGCTGAACATCATATTTAGTAAGTACATATCAACGCTTTCATGAGGAAAAATTATTGAAGCAGTTTAGAACACAAAGAAAAAACCAACACCAAAACCCACAATGGTTTTCTTAGCATAGTCCTAGCAGGATGGCAACCAAATTATAGGAATAAACCACAATATGTACGCAAAACAAAAGTCCTCCACAATTAAATCACTAGTGCTAAAATCTGCTGGCTAAACAGTAAGGAAGCCAAGAGAACTACACAAATTACCCTGACTGAGAGTCTGACATGATGATTCGCTGGGCAGCCTGCATCTCAGAAAACCTACAAAAACTCCGCATTATGTCCTGCTGCTTTACAAAGCCTGACTTTGGCTCTTCTGATAAAGTATCTATGCAAAGAATTGCTTGAGCTCCAGTAACTCTCCAAGATCAAAGTAACAGTTGCACACCACCATTTTGCAACAACTAAACCCCTCTGCCTTCGAGGAAGAAATGGACATTTTGACTCCTTGTGACCCACTCATTGATTGACTTGTCTGCTCTGTTCAGCTTCTGCTGAGTGATGTGCTCATCCAAAATAAGCAGGGAGCTGGTTGCTGGTGCCAGCAGCCTGTAATGAGACCTCTGAAAGCAAGAAAGAGAATCACAGTTTGGTTACAAACCCCTTGGCACATGGCTAGCCCTGAAAGATATATTGAGGACCACATACTTCAAAACAAAAGCCCTCAGTAATTTAATCACTGGCCCTACATCTGCTGGCTGCATGGTAGTTGACCAAAAATTTTCCAAAATATGTGTCCAGAGGATCATCTTACCAGTCACTCACCCCAGCTACAACCAGTGAGGCTGTTAAAAGAAAAAACTTTAGATATATGCTATCATATCGTCTGACACCTTCCTTTTTTACTGATGCTGTACAGAAAGCCTTGAAAATACAGGCAGAGTGTTTCTTTTTGATGACTATAAATCCCTTTTGGACTCAAATATAGCATTTTGGGGGAGTAGCTACTCTGGTACTTTACTATGCTGAAGAGAGAACATAACTTCTTCACGTAGCTAGACAGGTGCCCTTTGCTACCTGACCTAAATATCTCCTCTCCTTGGCTGACTAACACAGAGCGCAGAAGCTGCTTGTATAACTGTTTTCTGACTCATGCATGGGGTATGTCTGACAACTCGAGGGATCACTCTGCGGTTTCTAGGACCACACCCAGAGGGAAAACCCTTTCTTTTTGCTACAGCCATGCTTGAATTAGGATTGCCGTTTATCACTGCTTCTTTAAACTGGTTTTATGTATTTTAATTCATTCAGATGCTGGTATCGGGTCCCAAACTGCCCGTTTCCTCTATGGGATGTGACAGCATTTTCCAAACCCCCTTTGGTATTGCAATTACACTTTAACCATAGGAACCCTCTGCCTACTGATTTTGGTGCCATTGGTAACACAATGAAGTCTATCATTGGTAGTTCAAAGTTTGCTGAAAACACTTTGTAGGGGTTTATACTACATCACTGATAAAGCATTCTTGCTCAGTTGCTCTTTTTTCTCTGAGATTGTGGTTTAGTGCATTTATAGCTAATATTTATAGCTAATAAAATTTCGAGCAGAGCTGCAGTGTTAGGAACAGGCTATGCATCCTGAGCATACTCATCACAGTCTCAACCCAAACCCTGACACAGTGCTGTCAGTCACAGCAAATGCACGCTTTCCCTGCTCTCTTCTCTTTAAGCGTGCTCTGTGATGAGCAGCATCGCCTCTGCTGTTGCTCTTCTGGTTGCTGCATGCCAAAACTGAGGGCAGAATAGGCCTATATAATAATTTCTGCCAAAAATGGTGGCTATCCTTGAGGTGTAAGTATGAAAGAAAAGAGAGAGAATCTTCTCATGGGGACAGGTGTTACCACTTTATTTTTACTTCTGTTGGGTAAATTATTCCAGCTTAGCAGGAATCAGTGGGAGTTTGACTACTTGCACTAGCTGAGGATCTGCCTTAGCCTGTGAGGCTGCTCCAGCCTATTTCTCTGTCTGGTTCTAAACTAAAGGATGAAGCCAGAGAATCCCATTTTTCTCTCTGTTAATAATGAGATTTGCTAGGGACAGGGGGGAGAGTGTTCCTTCCTGGAAGGTGTCCTTCCTCTTGCAGGAAGTCCTGGGACAGGGAGGTGCAGAGCTGTGTGCAGGTCTTCTGTCCCCCATGGTGTGTGGTGAGAAGTCATGCCACCCTTCTGAGCATGTCTTAAAACCGTGACACAACTTGCTGTTTGGTGCAGGAGCCAACTTTGCTTCTCTGCATTACTTGGGATCGGGCACGCCACAGGGAATTAAAACATAATCCATTACTGTGATAATACACTAATACACATCCAGCAGCTGCCTCTGAAGACCTCATAAACCACAAACGCCCCTCGAAGTCGTACTCTAAACACTGTTGCTCCGTACCAAGCACTCATGGTTTTTCTCTTCCCGCTCCTCCTCAGGGCTTTCCATCACGCCGCCATACCCCTCTCAGATCATATCCACCCTCTTGCTCATATCCTGGTTGTGAGGCGCTCTACCTTCTGCAAAGCTTATTTTAGAAATCCTGTCACATCCTGCCCACTCTATTTTTTATCCGGCAGAGGAAGACTTGACACTCCAGTTTCTAGTAAAGCAGCGGGGGAGACCATTTGTTTCTTACCACTATATTTATTATGTTCAGTCTGCTGAGGGAGGTAGGAGGAGTGAGCAAAAGCAACGCTCGCTCCTGTTCCCAAGCAATGTCAACTGCTCCTACTTGGCAGCTGCTAAGCCATCCTCTCCACTGGATATTAAAAGATCCTGCCACTTTTCTGCTGTCTTAGAAACCCTGATGAGGACTTAAAAGGTGAACATGTGTTCCTACCCTGAAGTCAGACACAGTTTCTCCTGGTGGCAGCATTAATATGAACCTCAAAGAAACTTCCCTGAAACTAAAATGAGAGCTGTGCTCAGAGGTCTCTCCAGAGGTCAAGCCAGCCACCTCCTAACACAAAGCAGGCCCAACCGCGCAGGGCCGTCGCTGGAGAAACAGCTTCTCAGGCGGTGTAAATTTGACAGATCTCTGCTGACTGGACTGCGGCAAGGCTGACAATTTACACCAGATGAGGGCCTGCCCTAGAGTCTCTGAAGACACAGCCCAAGAGCGTATCCTGGAAAACCTCGGCTGCCGTGAGAGCTCTCCCTGTGCTGGCTGACGCTGAGGTAACGGCCCTCCAATGCTGCCGGCTGAAGGCGGCTCAGTGGATCTGTGAGCCTGAAGGCCCAGGAGCACGCGGGGAGGGCTGGAGTGCAGCAGGCCCCGGCGCCCAGGCGCAGGGAGGAAGGCTCCGTGTGTGCTGCACCAGCACCCGGCCGGGGAGCTGCGCTTCCGAGAGCCGAGGAGCCCCCTCCTGCTGCCACCCCGCCAGTTTGGCCCAGGTTCGGCACATGCTACTTTGAAAGGTGCGGTATGAGGTGCAGTGCCATTGCCCTGGGTTTCCAGCCCTCGTGCAACCCGGGGAGGAGCTGCTGCCTTTTCGGTTCACGTGACCAGAGACCATTCAGGGCATTGCTGGGCTGTGTTTGTTCAGAGAACAAACTGATGAGGTGAGACAAGTATTTATTCGGTGCCTTTCTCTTGTGCCACAGAAAATGGGCAATGCTCTATTTCTCTGCACTCCACAGAAACTAATAGGAGAAACCAGCTTTCTTGCCCAGAAATCTGGCTTGATAACCAATGCAGTGCCCAAAAGAATCGATTTCTCTTGACTTTGTTCCAACGAAATGCTCACTGCTGCTTCCCTTGCCTGCAGCTGCCTGTCTGCACCTTGCCAATGCACACATATCCCCTTAACCGGGTGCAGGTCGCAGCCAGGCGTGGGGCTTCTGATTAGCTTTGCCTCTGGGCCTGGTGCTTTGGGTCACAACTTCCATTGCTTTTGTCTGAAACCGGAGTAAACCGGAAGAGGCTGCTTTTGCTTCTTTCTTTTCATAGTGGCTCTTGGTGCAAATTAAACACAATCGTCAAGAAACTAAAAGAATTGGTAAGGAGAAGGAAATCTTCCAGAGCTTTACTGACCACCGAGGGGAGATTAATTTGAATGTTGAAACTGATCTGACAGCATTTTCACAACAGAAATACAAGGCTTATATTTTTCAGTTTTAATCAATATACTTCCAAGGTACTGAAAGATGTCTATTTTAATTTTGTAATCCATCAGTCATTCTTCAATAACTTCTGTTATAAAAAAGAGGCTTTATTATGTTTCATATTTTCAAGGTGGCATGTCTGGTTCACAGTGATAAAATGATGTTCATTTTATTGTGAAAGTGAACATCTTGAATTTTCTTCTGTTATGAATTCTTGCACTACAATTTTTTCCATCATAGTAAAAGTGATCAAAGTGATTCCACGGCTGCCTCTCTGATCCTTTTTAATTCTATGTTTTCTTTTTAAGCTCTATATTTAAGTAAGAATTAACATAGAGCCTAGGAAGACATGTGATTCAAGTTCAGGAAAAGCTCTCTGGTCAGTCATTATGGGGTCAGACAGTCTTAGCGTTCGTACTCTGAACTGTTTAAAGGGACTCCATGGCCTGAGATGGTGCGGTACCAGCCTCAAGACAGACAAGACATCTGTATTATAAAGAGCTGGCGCTCCAGACAGAAAATCACAGAGTGCACCACGGATTAAATAATAAAATAAATTATCTATTAGGAAAGATCATTGATTAATTTTAAAACTGAAGTAATTTTATTTTTTCCAAAAAATTTCTTAAACTTATATATGCACATTGTGCTATGAAATCTGCAAATAGAAAAGTTGGCTCAGTCCTTCCAAGGATGTGGGCTAAGACATATTCAAGATATATTAATTAATATTATACCCAGCCACCTGATAACTTTACTCTCACTTAGGCTCCTAACCACAGCAGCAACCAGCGGGGAGTGGCAGCTCTCCAAGCACTGACTAGAGACAGCTTAAGTACACAGCAGCAACGTTAGGTTTCTCTTGCTCAGGAACTAGAAAATTTCATAAAGGATGCATTCATTCTACTAAACCACGGTTTACAGTCATTTGCCTATCAAAATCTGTTGCATCTTTCACTTGAATAAATAAAGAATGAAAACGTGATAAAAATCAAAGAGAAAGGAATGGTGAACAATACCCGTTCTAAGCATTACTAAGGTTACTACTTCAGCTTAGCTTTGTACTGTGTTTAAAAAAAAAAAAAAAAAGTCAAAATCAATCCAAATCTAAAAACAGAAGAGCATGGGGAAGACAAGAAGATCTATCGGCTCAGCCAATATTGGATGTTCACAGTAACAAAACAGCCTACTTGATGATTTTCTTGTATTCCTCTAGAATTAAGGCTTTTTCTGTCCCATTTAGAAGCACACCTAGTTTTTCTCTTGGAAGCCACTTACAGCTTTGCCAGACTTCAGCCCATTAGGCTGAAATTCTCTGTGCCAGGACCCTGCCTCAGCTTGAATTTATTTTGAAAGTTTCAGCTGGAATGATTTGTTTGAACAAGCTTATTGAAAATATAACTTAGTTAGGAGGCAAGATAATGATCCAACTCTCTCCTCTCCCTGCTCGCAGAGGCTGATGAATGGTGAACAGGAGCTGGTGGAAGGGCTTTGACCACTGCTCAGTAGTAGTCCAGCTTCCCCAGGATGGTGCAGTGCTCCACTGGCCTTCCCAAAGGGGGAAAATCAAAGTTACCATCAAGTTAATACATCGTAAAGTACACATCTATACATCTGTATATTTATTTATTTATTTGTAACAAAATACACTTGGAATCCCACCTGGAAACAGGGTCAACTCTAATGGCCAGTGTAGAGCAAGGTCTGTTCGTAGGCTTTATAAAAAGCAAAATGTGTCTCAAGTTTCTGGATTAGGAAAGAAGCAGCTCATGAAAAATATGCAGTTATAGGAGCTGCAGAGACAGAAGAGTTGGAGCCAGAGACCAAAATTTGTTAGCTTCAATCTCAACAGATGGAAAATTGGACAAAATCTGACAAGATAATGAAAATTGTGTAGACATTAACATGGTTTTCTAATACTTTTTATATTCTCTTGTTCACATTCCAGTTTTATACCTTTATTGTGTAGATTTATGTAAGCACATTTTACAAGCTCAAGTATTTGTAATTTGGCATTTACAAGATGTAAAATTTAAAATTTACAGAATGTAAAACATTCTAAAAGATTACAGTAAACTGATCCAAGATGTAGGTTTTATGATCATTCATATTAGTAAACCAGTAAAAGTTCTGTTTGTTCAGTGTAAGAGTAGGAAATGGATCATGCAGCCAATACCAGAACATGCTATAGAATGTCAAATGAAAACATAAAGTGAAAGAAATCTGCAAAATCCTTGGTGGACACACAGAGTAAAAAATCTTTTCTATAGTAGATATGCCATGAAAGAAAATTTTATCTTATTATTAAATTGTTATAATGCAATTACAGATTAATATTAGGCATGTTAATTAAAACCCTTGTTTTCTTATAACAAGTCATAGTTAGCTTCTTAATTAATTTGCTCTGTGTCTAGCTACATTAGTGAAAGATGACAAATAACATAAACAATGAGTGGAAAGAAATAGTTACCATTTATAAAACTATAACTATTGTAATACAGCAATTTTTGTTTCTTACTCAGACGAGTCTGACATTTAACACGAGAAGTATTAACTAAAAGACTTTTGTTTTGAACATTCCAAATACGTAAGCAGTATCACTCTAGTCATGGTCTATTTAAAGCAAAATAACAATGTGATTATTGTGGTATGGCCAAAATTCACAAAGTGAAATCATGACATTTCTCCAGACTTCTTCTCTGTGAATCAATTTGGGATCTTGTATTTACCCAGTATAACCTTTCAGCCCATTAGTTCAGCTGCAAAAGTCACATGAGAGCTAATTGAATTCCAGCACAGTCTCTAACAGGTGCATTTTATAACATGTCAGATCCCACAGTTAAATGATTAAAGGACAGCTCTCTACTGGGTTTCCAAGTAATAAACACCTATTTTCAATACAGAAAGCATAGAGAGGCTATGCCAGCTGAAATAACCTACAAGCCAGCTCTACTTATGCTTATATATCTCAGTGGAAAGCCCACAAACCAACCCATTCATCTCTTCTTATTGGTAGAAATTCAGTGAAAAGGAGAGAAGTCTCATTTCTAAGGTGTTACATCCAAAACATAAAAAAACGGTCTGCTAATCAGATTAGTCTATTGGCAAGACAAAAGCAGTTTGCGCACAGTCTTACTCACCTTTGAAACTTTATCTCTCACCGCCTTATAGCTAAATGTTCTGTTGTGGGCAAAGCTCTGATCAAGAAATATTTAACCCTCTTATTTCCATGGCTGTTGAGTGCACTTTCTTAAAAGTAAAACCAGTGTAAGTACAGCTCTTTCACAATGATCTCCTCAGGTCTCACGATCACAGGTGGCTTGCTCAATGTTAGATAGGAAAATTAAACCGTCAAACCCCATTAATACACTCAGTGTGAAATTATGATGATACTTCATGGATTAAAAAAACTTTGTGGGCAAAAAATTCAGTCTTACAAAATGTAAATAATGATATTTTTACTTGTTTTCTTGTTTGGCTGTTTGCTGGAAACCTTGCTCATTTTATGACCACCTCTGACCAGGCCTTCCTTTACTAGCAATGCTGACTCAGCATCCTCAGTACATGCTCAGGTCAGGAAGAGAGCTCTAATTTTCCCCATAAACAAGTTTTGCTTACCTAAATTTTTCATTACTTCCATTTGCTATCTCATTTTGTTGTCACTCTGAAGATGAATAATATGTCAGTACCCTTATTTGCTCCATTTTTTCCAATGACATTGTTCACAAAAACATTCATGCTTACATGAACTTTTTCTCTTATAATGAACTAACTATATATCTATATTGTCCTATCAGTGGAAAAAAAAAAATTTAGAAAAAGGAGAATTACATTGGAGCTTTCTCTGATTTAGGGCTTTAGTTTAATTATGCCAGTACTTAAATATTATTAATCAATTAATATATAATAATT
>NW_010549913.1:0-3443 GCF_000687285.1 Phaethon lepturus | reverse complement strand
GTAGATGGTCCACACTCGCCAGGCGTGTGTAGTCATTATTTTGCCTAAAATATGAAATACAGTAGAGTAAATACAAAATGAATAGTTAGTTTTGAAGAAGCTATGTTTTGGATATATCTAAAACATAATCCCTACTGTTCTGTCCTGTTGAAGGCACTATAAATATATTTGGTTTTAACACTGTTCAGAGGTGAAACATTTAGTCAAAACAAGGCACATTGCACATAAATATTTCAGAATCATTTGCTAAATGCTAAGTACACTGAATTTACTGTTCTTTTCCCTGTGGTTTCTAATTTTGGAATGAGGACTATCAAATTAATTAACAGCTGCACAAATCTTTTGCAGATTCAGCTAAATATCTGAATAATCACATCATTACTAATCTGATTCTTTGCCTGTTTAGAAAATAGTCTCCGTACATCCCCCCTCAGCTCCGCCTTAGGTCTTTTTCTTCTGGATCTGTGAATATTATCTTGTATATTCATTTTTAACTATATGGAATCTCCTGTATGTGTTTCAAATTCTGGTTACATCAAGAAGAGTCAGCGTCTTGTGGGAGATCTAATACTCCTTTCAAGCATACGTCTAATCTCAGTTCTGACAATGGGGAGAAGAGGGCCGCATATCTTTCAGTCCCTTTCTTCATTTTATCTGTCTTTGGCTATTCTGATTGTGAATGTACTAGGAGCAGGGAAATAAATATTTTCCTGGATGTCTGTGTAGGCCATTGTTATCATGCTGCGATCGGCCCGATATTTGTTGAGGAAGCTTAAGATGGGAAAACTGACTGTTGCAATCTACAGACTTTTAGTGCTTCCTTTTTACTGCCACATCCTTCTCCTCTGCCGGTGCCTTTTTCTGCTTTGGGTCTCTGTGGCAGAGATGAGGTCAGGCCCAGCCACAAGGAAGAGCCAGGGCCTTTCAGATCCTCCTGCAGATCCGTTGGCTGGGCTAGATCAGCATTTTCCAGCCCCACAGCTTGTTCCTCATTTTCTGGACTGAAATGATTCAAGAGGAGCCACAGAGCTGTGGATCTTGTGTCAGTTCTCTTTCCCCTCACAGTCATGCCTTTCATAGTACTGATTTGACATGGCTTTTTGTGTTACAGAGCTTGCTGCAATATCCAGCCCGTCCTCACTCCTAGCAAGATGACTTTAGTTCTTCTGTCCTCTGGGGAGCTGGTAAAACAATTCTCAAAGCCTGAGAGGGCTGTTTTCTCTTCAAAACTCTTATTATATATTGAATTATAACCCTTTTATGGTTATGTTTTCTTGACAAGGATTGAAGACTACTTTAAAGCATAACTTTCCCCAGTGTGTCACAATCCCAGCCCCACCTCAGTAGGTATCTTACTGAGGGTGAAAAGAGTGAACTGACCCCAAAGAAGCCAATGAACAGTTTCCCCAAAGACCATCATGGGCTCTGTATCATGTTAATAGGGTTAAATTTGCTCACTGAGGAGTATTTTCTCCTTCAGTCATCCCACTGAGACTCTGTACAGAAGATCTACTGTACCTTGAAGTCATACTCTAATCAGTTTTACAACACCTGACCCCATGCAGCCAGGTTCATACAGACAAGTCCTACCCTTTTAGTTGCATTATTTTTAGCAAGAGTTGCTTGAAATTATTCAAAAGGTGCAGAGTTAGCTGAGGTTGTTTGGGCATATGGGGAGAGGAGGAAAAGTTGTGGATATTTTTTTCAATCATTCCATCTCTTCCCACTTGACGGACTATAAACATTTTGACCTCTTGTGTTATTTTCCTTTAATCTCTGTCTCTCTCATGTAGAGCTTTGGGTCCTGAAGGACACATTCCTCTTCCCTGTCTTTAGATGCCCACAGCTGATCTGGTCACCCACCATGTCCTCCAACACAAATGGAGAGAAATAACTTTTAGGGTCAAGTCACATCATGTCCCTTAGATACATTAAGATGTGATAACTCCAAGAGAAATGACCCCATCAACTTAAAATGGAGCACCATAGTTTAGATACCTAGAGATTTACGTACGTGAAACCCACCCAAAAATTGCAAACTGTAGTCACACTCACCTGCTGTCCAGCTGAGACTCTTTCACAGGGCTTTTTTGGTCTTGCAAGTCTGGCTGATAACACAGTGCTGTAGGCCATAGAGGCAAAGCTATGAGTAAGATGAGTTTCACAAGCAACAAATTGAAGTGGGATTTTTAAAGTTGCCATCAAAGTGCTTACTGTTAGAAAAATAAACAACCAGCCAACCTGGCCTATCAAAATCTATCTGTAGGTAGGTTATTTACAGATGGAAAATTGGCAGCACAGAAGGGAACTGGGCAGGTACTGCGCTGGAAATATCGGCTGAGCCTAATGGCTCCCCACCTTACCAGCCTGAAACCAACCAGAGACTGCAGTACTGAACCCCATTTGGTGGCACAGGATGCTTTTCCTTATTGCCACTTCCCTGAGTGTCTTTGCCAGCTTCTTTTGCTGATCTGTAATGTGAGCAGACACTCAGGGAAATCCCATTCCCACCCTCATTCGTTTTCAGCCATTCTCTTCCCCTTCTCATTCCTGCCTAATAATTTGTCTTAAGACCCTGATCTGCAGGGCTGTTTCAGACCTCCCTGCACCCGCTCAGTAATACAGCCCCACTCCACGATATCATCGTCCTACCAAGGAATCACTTCTCCCTGTTGTGCTGGGAAGAAAAAAAGCCACACAGGAATTGAAATTCAGCTAAAAATATGGAAACTTGCACAGATGCCCTCATACCATAAGGCGTTGTGATGAACTAGCCTTTCGAAGTAAGTGTTGCTGGATTACGGACAAAGAGTCCGAGCCATCAGACATGCTCAGGACTACCTTCCCTGGCCCAGGCCAGTAGAAGTATTCGAAGAAATACGCGCATGTTCTTAGACAAAACCCGTGAGTGCCAACAGAATGAGGTTCTATAAATGCTGACAAATGCTAAAGGCAAATGTAACTGCTAAAAAAAAGCGTCCCTATAGTGTGCAAATTGATTCTAGCCTGGGGACTGCTACCAAGCTAAGTAAGGGCTGGTAAGTTCAAGCAGTGCCATGGAGCCTGCAGCGGGAGGGTCGCTGGTTGGTGAAGAGCTCAATCCACAAGCAGACTGTTGGGTTGATGGTTGGACTTGATGATCTTAAAGGTCTTTTCCAACCTTAATGATCCTGTGATTCTGTGAAAGCTGCAGCTTTCCACTGGGTTGTGTGTGGGTTACATACGTCCTGGCTATCACCCACCGGCACTGCCTTAATAGCAAGTGTGTGTATGCACACACGCGCAGACATATTTAGGCCCCTTTCTCGCTCCTGACACAGAGGATGTGCGACGGGGCAGGGTGAGGTGAGGAGATAGCTGATCCCACTGCCTCGAGGCCATTGCTGAACGAGCTCTTTCCTAGTTGAATTCCTAAAGCAAACGCGGCCCACCTTCACACCCAG
>NW_010549912.1:0-9753 GCF_000687285.1 Phaethon lepturus | reverse complement strand
GTGTGCTCCAGTGTAGCCAGCATGTCTCAGAAGTAGATGTTATATGAATTGTGCCTATTCCTCTCCACTGATTATAAAGGCTGCTGACTGTACTACATACATCATGGATATCTAAAACTGAATGAAATCAATCTCACCTTTGCTGACTCTTGCATAGATGACCACATCTTTCTGTTGCTTGTGGATATTGAAATCCATTCTGCAAGTCAGAGTACAAACTTACTGAATATGATAGACGCTATATTTTGAAGTACCTATCTTTTAGGAATGTTGTGGCATTAACAGCAATATATTTACTGATTTAACATTCACAAGAATGTACCTTAATTTAGCACAAAACTTTTATTAGCACTAAATATCCTGTTCCTCTGCTCTGAAATGTTTGCAAAGCCTTTTCAAATAATGTAGGTTATAAGGGCTTTCTCATTCATTGTGCACATTTACTGACATGTTGATAACTTTGCTGTTTCTGTTCCACAGTGACATACTATAATGTCTGTCTGGATTAGGCAGTATTAATTTCTTGTTCATTCTGTGCAAGCCTAGACAGAGCTTTAACAACTGTTGATAGAAAAGGTCTGTCATGGACAGGTATGTAGAAAAATGTCAACCTGACTGGGAGTTCAAAGGAAAGCAAAAGAAATAATTTTCTGGCATCTTGGAAAGAAACCTGAATCTGTTTGCACAGATACAGTGGCCTTCTGGAGAAGGTTCACAGGTTCTTCTCTTTCTGTTTCAATATGCATAAAAATTAAGAGAAATAGAGTAAAAATGTGGTTTTAGCTTGCAGGCTTCCTTTCCCTGCCAAAGAGCCTCATTCTCAAACCAGGCTAAATATCCCTCCCTAATTAGTAGCAGATGTAGCAGTGCGTGCACAAGCGTGTGTCAAGAGGATATTTGGAAATCATAGCAGAAGGTACCGTGCCAGATAGGAAAGGAATATGTGAAGCTGAAGCAGGGAGTTCTTAGGAGACTTCAACAGTTGTTTTGTAAAGATAGGGAGGGAAAGGGGACAGCTGTTACAAGATTTTAGGCAACACTGCAAATCAAGCACATGACCTCTGCTTCTCTTCAGCAGAGGTCTTCATCTGTTATTTAGATGTGTCAGAACTGCATAGGACTTAAAAGAGACACCTCCATAATTAACCTTCAAAAATTTCTTAAAACATTTATATTTTTCCTCCTATCTCCAAATCCATAAGCCTTTTAGTAGTGTAACGCGCACATTTTCATTTTCCTATTTTTTATCTTGCTATCACATTGCTGTGTAAGAGACAGACCAAATGCAAAGATATTGACTGTATATCAAGACAGACAGTAAAACTGCCTCCTACAAAGAACAGAGGCAGACAGAATTAAAGAGAAAATATTTTTCTGTCATCTCTTTTTAGCAATGCTACTACTATTCTTTTATTATTTATATTACTTCTAATGATGTTAAAAATACAGTAATAGATAGTATGTTTTTAAATGTAAGTTTAGAATTGTTATTGGGCACTTAAATGTACTTGCACCAATCTCGACATACTTATCCCTTCAATTTCAAATGCATCATAATGCTAAATCTCAAAAGTCTTTTTTAGTTTTAGGTGTTGGGGTTTTTTTATTTTTTACTTTGGAACAGTATCACCAATAAATATTTGAAGTTACATTGCAAGGTTTCTGTCAGTCTCACTCAACATCATGACTACAGTCCTTTATGTACCAGATTAGTCTGTGATTTACAAATACTGACCTTTTCAGTGCATTATTTTTTTTAACAGCTTTTGTAGCCTAATCCAAAATAGTTTAATTTTATTATCAGAAAAAGATATTAAAATGGTATTTTTAAATATAATTGGAGATGTAGGATCAATCTTATGGGTGCAGAGCCTTGGGTGGGCACTTGACCCACAACAGTGTGACCAAGGGGGTAGAGTGGCACCTCTGGTGTCATATGGATAAGTAGCATCAAGCAGTATTGATGCAGCTCTTCTGTCTGTTTCCCATTCTGAAGTGCTCTGTGGAGGAAGGATGTTTCCAGAAAACCTGGCCTTGCATTTCCCCAAAGCTACTAACACAGTTTTCAGTGTTAGGAATGTGGGAATGAGGTTGGCAGTCCTGCTACTTGCGATGTCAAATATTGTCAGAAATACATCATTTTTATCCTCCTTTGGGAATATCATAATTGCTGGCATATGGTCCCTGCTTTCCTCATTGTTTTTCTGCATAATGTAAAGACAGGAGACAGACTTCACAAGGACAACGAGAACTCATCTGTGGCCTGACAAATCCATAAAACCCTGTATAAGGGTTACAAAATAATGCCATAGGATAAGGTAACTGCCCTCTCTATGCTGGAAGAGTTCTCTTCAGTTGCTGTTTCCCAAGGGGGGGGGGTGGATAATTTGGAGAGCTTCTCTGTAGACACAAGTTCAAACAAATTGACCGACATTCAGTCACAAGGAGTGTTTCCAATTCCGAAGTGTAGAAAATTATTAATGAGGTGCTCTTTTATGAAATATTTTTCAGAAGCTCATCAAAATCATCTCAGTTCACAGAAATATTTGGCTTTGATATAAGTGGAATATACTAACAGAAAGGAATTGCAACTGAAAATTTGTAACCAGGCAGAAACGGCCCTGTACTCTGCTGTAATTACTGCACAGATCTACCACTTTGCTAGCAATAATTTTCTTTAATGAATCATGAATGATCCATAAAATGTATTCATAATATTTATTTTACTGTTGTTAAATCAGTGTGTTCTTGTGGGATTGTGCAATCTAGAGAGCTTACAAATATTGTTGACAAGCTGAAGGCAGTCCAGTGGAGGGCCACTAGGATGGTTAGAGGGCAGGAGCACATGATATACAAGAAGCTGAAGAAACTGGGTTTGTTTTCCATTACCTACAGGAGTTTTTATGGACAAGCCAGTTTCTTCTCAAAGGTACATGCAAAATAGCAAGGGGCAATGGTCACAAACTGCAACAAGATATGATCCATTTGAGCATAAGGAAAAAATTATTCCCCTGCAAGTGGTTAAGCGCTGGAGCAGGTTTTGCCAAGAGAGGCCACAGGATCTCTGTCTTTGGTGATATTCAGAACAGAACAAGGCCCTCAGCAGCCTCATCTAACTTTGAAGATGGCCCTGCTTTGACTACAAGGTTAGATTAGATGACCCCCAGAGGTCCCTCCTAACCTAAATTATTCTGTTGTTCTCATAAATAAATGCATCACAAACACAACTTTATGTGCTCCTCTGCGCTTCCAAGCTCACTGATGATAGAACGACTGCAGGCAGTGTTGCTAACACTTTATGTGATTGCCTAAGTCTTCCTACTGAAATGTTCTCAGTTGCCTGTAGCTCACCAGGGAATTGTCTTTTACTGTGTTTGTGAAAACATACTCAGATTTTAATAGTCCTGTGAGAATTCTCAATTTTGTGTGTGAGCACTAAGTAGAAACTTGCTTGCACTTAGTAACTAAAATTTCGAAAGACATCACAGTTTGCTTAGGGTCTCCTAGCAATTAGCACTAACGAGCCTGCCTGTGTTGCTGACAGAGGGTGTCTGAGCATGCTCTGTCCCAGGGCTGCAGAAACAAAGCAGAGTTTCTCTTAGCAGCCACAGCCAGCTGCTGCAGGCTGGGATGTGGCCAAGCCCTGGAAACAAGAGCAGGAAGCCTGTCTTTTGTGTGCATTCAGTGACCCCCTTGTTGCTGCCAAGGCAGTGTGGAGGAGGGAACAAGTTCAAATTTAGTGGGGACAAGAACTAAACTGGGGAAAAGGGATATGGGCAAGGGTTGAATTTATGCAGCTGTGTAGACCAGACCTAAAGTAGTCTCAGTGGCTCCATAGATGCCTGTCTGCATTACTTACCTGCTTGCATACCTTTGGGACTCCTTCCTGGAGTGACTCTCTCCATATTCCAGGAGAAACTTCCTGGAAGTATTGAAATTTTGTTTGGATAGCCCTCTAGAATGAGCAATTGGATCCAGCTCTCTGTACAGCCTCTACCTGTGTTATCTGCTGCTGTCTTGGTAACATCATGCAGATATTCCCTAAAGGTGATCTGGCATTGCATAACAGCAGGGCAGACGAGATAAGCAGCAGCCAGAGTTCATGTTCAGCTGGCTACAAGAGACATGCAGTCCTGCATCCAGGGGTGCAGTGCAGGACAGCAGGTATGATGGATATGCAGCCAAGGAGCTAGATCGGATTGGTTTAGATGGGATGGAAGAGAAGGAAACTGTACAGCAGCTTGTTGTGTATTGGAGGACACTGAGGCAACCAAAGAAAAGAATTGTCTGAATGGAAAAAGTGTGACTGTGGTGGGTCGACCCTGGCTGGATGCCAGGTGCCCACCAAAGCTGCTCTGTTACTCCCCTTCTCAGCTGGACAGGGGAGAGAAAATACAATGAAATGTACATGGGTCGAGATAAGGACAGGGAGAGATCACTCACCAATTACCGTCACAGGCAAAACAGACTTGACTCGGGGACAATTAATTTAATTGATTGCAAATCAAATCAGAGTAGGATAATGAGAAATAAGAACAAATATTAAAACACCTTCTCCCCACCCCTCCCTTCTTCCCGAGCTCAACTTTACTCACGATTTCTCTACCTCTTCCCTCCAAGCAGCACAGCTGGATGGGGAATGAGGAATGGGGGTTGCGGTCAGTTCATAACGCTTTGTCTCTGATGCTCCTTCCTTCTCACACTCTTCCCCTGATCCAGTGTGGGGCCCTTCCCATGGGGCTGCAGTTCTTCACGAACTGCTCCAGCCTGGGTCCTTTCCACGTGTCCTTTCCACAGGGTGCAGTCCTTCAGGAACAGACTGCTCCAGTGTGGGTCCCCTGTGGGGTCACAAGTCCTGCTAGCAAACCTGCTCCAGCCTGGGCTCCTCTCTGCATGGGACCACAGGCCCTGCCAGGAGCCTGCTCCAGTACAGGCTTCCCACAGGGTCACAGCCTCCTTTGGGCATCCACCTGCTCTGGCGTGGGGTCCTCCATGGGCTGCAGAGGGACAGCCTGCCTCACCATGGTTTTCACCATGGGCTGCAGGGGAATCTCTGCTCTGGCGCCTGGAGCCAGCTGGCATTGTCTCTATCGTACGTGGGGGAAGCTTCTAGCAGCTTCTCACAAAAGCCACCCCTGCAGCCCCCCACTACCAAAACCTTGCCATGCAAAACCAATACAGGGACTGAGCACCGGAGCCTGAAGACTGGATCCTGTGATAAGAACAAGAAGTCAGAAGCAAATGACAGGTTTGTGATCCTGAGACACAAAGGATCACACTGGCAAAGAAATGCACAGAAAAGCTCTGCATAAGCTCTACAGCCTACTTTCTTCCAGAGCCTGAATTAGAACTGGATTCTTTCATCTTATCGGTCTGCTGCTTCATACTGAAGAGATGCAAATCTCACTGGCAAAGTACATGTCTGAGCCAGCTATAGAGTGCCAGCAATTAGGCCTTTCCTATCCAAGTAGTGTTGTTGGAGTTGGCATTCAGGAAGGTTGGCTCATATTTATTACATATTTTCTTCCTATGTGCATATGTATTTTTTCCACTGTGCACTAGAGCTGCAGAAAGAAAATATAAATCTGGTGACTGAGATTCATCTAGGCACTATACCAGAAGTATACCAGAGTTTGGTCTCATTAGAGGCAACATATTAACATTTTAAGGCATTAAAAAGGGAACTTTTTATTACATTTCTTTTCTCAATTTAATCTGAACAGGCCTGTACTACATTTTGCAGAAGGGTTCCCATG
Organism: Phaethon lepturus; assembly: GCF_000687285.1. Lineage (NCBI taxonomy): Eukaryota > Metazoa > Chordata > Aves > Phaethontiformes > Phaethontidae > Phaethon > Phaethon lepturus. The sequence continues at coordinate 3,997 of NW_010549912.1, read as the reverse complement.
GGGAAATCGTCTAGGTACACCCTGGTCAGCATGAGTAAGTGTGGTAGAGCCAGTCTCACCATTCATTTCATAATGAATTTGTGTCTTTTTTAGTGTGAATGATAGGACTTAAATTGCTCAGGAGTCACTGTGATCCTGACGTTTTTAATTTATAAGCCATTTTTCTAAAAAGCTGTTGAAATGTTAATGTCTATTCAGTGTATCTTTGATGTGAACTTAAAAGATGGTTTTCATAGAAGAAATTGCCATTGTCTGTGTCAACAAGAGGTTTTTCACCAGGACGCCTGTGACAAAAAGTAAATCCATTTATAAATTCTGTAACAAATGGCTAAATGCTGCAACAGCTGCATTATACAAGGCTTTTAGAAAGGATGACAAGGATTCGGTGGCAGCAGTTTGGAGGGAGCTTTGTAGTATTTTAGGGACTTTATACCTTTTCATTTGTAATACTTGTGAGGTGTTATTGTTGCAATCTTTAAACATGCTTCATTAAGCACTCAAGGTCACATAACAGAGCTGTAGTTCTCATGAGCCCTTTTGGACTTCAAGTTCAAATTGCGAAACAAAATTCACACAAATGTTCACCAAAATGTATTTTCTGACTTTTTAGGTAGTCAGGTTCTGTTGTCTTGATAGCAAAAGCTCTGTGTTCCCTGTGGAGCAGGCAGCACAATTGTCAGATGAGCCCTAATTGTACTACTTTAAGATGCCAAGGTAGATCCCTTAGTAAACCTTTTTTTTTTCTTCCTGGATTGAGCTGAACTAGCCAGTTTCCACCCTTCCACTTCATGAGGTTAGCTGGGAACTTCTGGCCCTGAACACAAAACAAAGCTGCGTCCTGAGACTGCATCTAGATCTGTCTCTCTGCAGCAGCCTGCTCTGTGCCGCAGCTGCCTCTCCTGGGCATTCAGCAATGGTGTCACATGCTCCCACATTCACCCATCAGGGGAAAATATTGAAAATCAACTCAGAATTGCAGAACTCGGAATCGCAGTCAAGAAGGGTGGGATACCAAAGGGAGAAGGAACAAAAATAAAGGTAGAGGGAAAGCACCTTGAGGAAAGAGGCAGGGAATTCATCAGTGGAAGCAAAGAGCTGAGGGACGTAAAGAGGGGACATGAAAGGACAAAAAGAAAATAGAAAGTGCAAAAGGATTTCTGTCACTAGGTTAAGTGATAAAATCTGAGATCCTCAGTGCTCTGAAACAGCATGAAAAGGAATTTGTTCTCTGATATTCCCATCGTGTGAATATTAGCTATTCTCTTTTTGAAAACTGGACTTAAAAATTCCCAAACGTTACCTTTCCTTTGACTCTCATCCTCCTAGGAGCCTGGCAACAAGTGTGCTCAGTTCCCACTGAATGAAAATTGATTGTGCTCTTGGATTAGATTATTCCACTAATCACATTTTCGTAATAGTATGTCCTTGGCTGTGCTGCACTATCACACATCGCTCACAAACAATACCACGCATTTGATTCTTTGGAGCTTGAAAACGAGAGACATTTTTGGCTCTTCTCACGGTTTACAGGCTTACAAGCTACAATGACCCCTTCCCTTTGCTGAGCCCTCCTATTCTGCTCACAAACTGATCATGGTATATCATCAGTGACTAGTTCACAAAAGCTATGCATCCTCTGCTTTATCTTCATATGTGGTATAGAAGTCATGGAGAGAGTTAATGCTGCATGAACTGCTCTGCAAGATTTACAAGGGGAGGGGAAAGACCATAATCTGCAAGCATTTGTAGGATGTGTCTCAACAAATAAATCTTTTTCTATCTGTCCCCAGGTATAATCTTGGCAGCAGAATAAGTACATGGCAAAAGTTCAGGAAATATTCTGTTCCTTCAGTACTTCAAGTCACTGTTGCCTTTCACATCTCTGCCTGGGGAGCAAGCTAAAAATCACCATGAATGCTGTATGCATTCTGGTAACTGAGAAATTAATAGGAGTTTTATACATGAGATCAGGAATATCAGTTTTATTAGTGCTAAATGACTACATGTTGAAGGGCTTTATTAAGTTGTCTTTCCTTACAGTTTGGTGTATCCTCCCTTACAACATCCTTTCTTTTTTTTTTTCTTTTTAAAAAAAGGAATTACTTGGTCCATGGACTAAACAGGGGATATAGGTTAGACTGTCCCATGCTTGGCTACACTCCCAGAGTGATGCTTATATAGTAACTTGTAAGCAAGCCTGAGAGGGTGTCATTTACAGACAGGAGACAGAGTAGAGTTCAAGAGAAGAGGACAGGACTTTACACCTTTCTAAACTGTGAATTTAATGCTATTCTTGCCATACTCTTCTTTCTGAGCTCTCATATAATGTATGCATACATTATACATAACTCATCAGTAAAATGGAATAGCAGTTATTGGCACAGAGCTATGAACTGACATGAGCTTACCCTGTATTTTTGAATAAAAGTAGAAAAGAAAAGAAAGTTTGTATCATGCTTGCATTGCATAGCAAGCCTTACTAAGACTATGTAACTTATTGACCAGGGATGACAAGACTAGGCTGATTGATTAAATAAAGTGTAATTTATTTTGTAGTAGAAAAAATATTTTAACACACCATCAGTTGATATTCATGTCTATCTTCCTTGCAGGCTTCTCTTTTCAAAACAGCTGTAAAACAGTAATAGCTGTGCCAAGGAAGACCTAAAATTCCTTTAGCCTTGTATCCTATCTCCTATATCTTAAATGGTTGCTTACCAAAAGCATACTGAAGAGCAGAAGAACAGAGCAAGCACTGAATATTCTGCCTTCCTCCAATGATGTGTGTCTTGGGGGGTTTTGGAGCCAGACTCGGTGCCTTTATATTTATTACCTTGGAATAGTTTTTACTGTAAACTTGGCAATTGTCCTCTTGAACATATATATGTATAAAATTTTAGGATCCCAAATGCCATGTAATAAGGACTTTCAGAACTCAACTACAAATTTTTTTGAGAAATGTTTCCTTTTGTTCCTTTGAACCTTCTACTTACTAGTAGTGTTAGCTGCCCCTTTTTTTTTATTGCAAGAGACGGTGAATAATTAATCCCAATTCCTTTTCTGTTCTTTCTAATTTTGTAGATCTCCCTACTAAGCTGTCTCTTTTCCAGGCTGGAAAGTCCTAGCTTATTTAATCATGAAAAATCTGTTCTTTAGCTTTTCTGATCGCCTTGTCTAAAAACAGTTTAAGATAGGAAATAATTTTCCTTTCCAGTTCCGCTGAAGGGGGAAGAGAGATGTGTATGTGTGTCTATGCATGCATGCATACACTCCTGCCCTCTGCACCATGGTGGTCTCATGGTTAACTCCATTCTAGGACTCGAGCAGTGCAAATGCGAGGTGGAAAGCCCCATCATGCAAATCCACTTCTGCCAGATGTGATGGCAGCTGTTTGGAAGAAGTTTACAGGCTCTCTGCAGTGATAATGGAAAATGGCTCATTGACTTACTGTCCTGGTTTCAGCTGGGATAGAGTTATTTTTCTTCATAGAAGCTAGTATGAGGATATGTTTTGGATTTGGGATTAAAATAATATTGATAACGTACTGATGTTTTCAGTTGTTGCCAAGCAGTCAAGGACTGTCCAGCTCATAAGGAGCAAGGGCGGTGGTTGTTTTTGGGGGTTTTTTTTCCTGAAATAAGCACTTCATTGCCAGTAAAAGAATTGGGCTACTTGTTCCCAAACCTCAACTGCTGCCTTGCACATTCTGCCACAAGCATTTTTGCAGTCATGTGGGAAGCTGGTGTGAGGAACCAATTTGACTGGAAAATATACCTTTTTTTTCTCCCAGTGTTAGCTTCCACCTGCTTCCCTTCCCTGGTCCAGCATACCACCTGGTCATACAGGCTCTTGGAGCAGGAGAGCGCGAGTGGCCCAGGAGCCTGCTTCTTCCTGTGGCATGGTCAGCTGTGCCTGCTACAAGAGTTGGCTGAACTGCAGTCAAGGAGGAGAGATCAGTATCTCCAGACCACAGAATCACTAAGGTTGGAAAGCACCT
>NW_010549911.1:28276-31610 GCF_000687285.1 Phaethon lepturus | reverse complement strand
CCTTTCCAACCTTAGTGATTGTGTGATTCTGGTTCTCTTGGAGCTGGGATTGGGTCAGGGCAAAATCCATACATCAATAGTTTATGCTATGATCCAAATACACACAATGTTTTTGTTACTTTGATTATTTGAAGAAAACTAGTTATAGCAGAGGAATTAACAACACTATGGTAACATATTTCAACTGTGACTCTGCTAAAAGAGCGAGCAGGCAGGGCATAAACCTTTCCAATTTCTGTTGAGAGGCTAAGCCAGTCACGATAATTTTTCCTTCACCACCGGGGAAACCTTCCTAATTCTCAAAATAGGTTTGTATTCCAGTCAAACATTTAATGACAAATCTTCAGGTTTCCAGCTAAGCACTGTGGACTATTCTGATTTTGAGTTGGCTTTGAACAGAACCGGCAGGCGCTTATTCTGGAAAAGTTTCACTCCTGCTTCTACATTACAGGACTGGGAGCTGAACCCTCCTCCTCCCCACCAAAATGCTCCCACAAAGCAGCTCTGATAACCTGGAAGAGCACAACTCAAGCCATTGGGCTTTGGTATCACATACACATGCTTAGCTGTCACCTGAGGCTGGTCAGGAATGTCCCCTCTGCAGCAGGAGCAGCTTTAGCCCCTCAAAGTTATATAAGAAATGAAGCCAGTTTCAGGGAAAAGTATATGGTGAAAAGCACTGAAAGAATATGACACCGTAATATAGTCAACAGACCAGTGATTTTTCATCCATCCAGTTATGAACACTCAGAATCATTAGTGTTTTCTTTCTCTCTCCACTTAAAAAAAAACAACAAAAAACCAAAACAAACCACAACAAAAAACAACAAACAAAAAAAAAACCCCACAAAACACAAATGCCTGATTAAACAAAGGTTTGTTCTGTGACTGGTAAAGCACAGTTATTGAGCCATGATGTCTTTCTTTAAAACCAATTTTAAATCAAGGATCATGTACCACTGCCACTTACATACGGTTGCTCATAATTGTTCCATGCAATGCTTTGATTAATTAAATCACACTAGAGATTGTTTCCTAGTAACACACCTGGTATGCTCTTTGTTGTTGGTGTTCATTAAAACGCTGTGTTTCATGCTGCTTTGCAGCATGAAAGGATATTAATCAGCTAAATTGCCATTAAGAGTCATATCAATATTTGCTGCACACTGATTGTTTTTCTAAATATTCAGCAAAGGACATTTCACTGAAATCTCAGGTTGGTAACTAGCCACATGACAGTGAAGGCAAATTAAAATGTTTTATTTTCTCGCTGGAAACAAAATAAATCAAGCACATAAACTAAAAGGCAAAGACAGGGTCTTGGGGTTGGTGCCTTTTTTTTTTTTGTCTGCTACTTTAAGACAAGGAGTGGCATGTTGAATACATTAAACTTATTGTGTAGAAAATCTTAAAAAAATATATCAAAAAATAGAAGCTCTCATTAATGTCTGTTCCCTAAGCAGAAAAGTCTCCACTTTGTAATGCAACATTGGTAATTAGGTTCAGTTTCAGAGCCTGAACTGAAAAAGTGCCCAGGGAATCAAATGTTACTTTTCATTATTAATGTGAATGAGAAAATGTTTCCAAATATTTCTCCTTCCTAGCAACGGTCTGTTTACATATGATCAGCAAACACATTGATAAGTTGAAGGTGAGCCAGTAAGACGGGGAGTGGCTATAATGCTACTTGCTTTTGGTTTCTCTATGATTTGTTTTTAGATTCCTGTTTTATTCAGGTCCTACATACCAGCAGAAATTTATTCTGCAGGGCATATATTTTTCTATGCTGTGTATTTTTGCCAGGAAGTACAGTATGTGTCATCTAAGCCTTCTCATAGTCTTCACTACCTGGTATCAGGGAGCTAACGGAGCTAGATCGTGCTGCTTCTGGAGATGGCTCCTGGCTACGAGACATGCCTGCAGCAGTCAGGAGAAATCTAGAATTACGCGTTCTGCACTGAACCGGCACATGCCACTGATAATCAGGAGTATACTAATAGAAGCAGCAGTTGTTACAAATCATTTTCCCTCATTAATCATAACATCTGAAGGAAGGGGGAACACCCACTGGCCAACCTATCCTCTGACACACAAATGATCCAACAGTTGAGTGCTTTTGTGATCCAGAGGTATCTTTTTTACAGCATATTAAAATATATTGCATCACACCAGAATAATGTATGCATATATACCTGCACAAGATACAAAAAATTGATTCCACAATTTTCTTTTTGTGCTTCTCATGGACTCAGTTTGGTTAATTTTACTGTGTTGTATTTTGTCTTCTTTATCTCTGTCTTGAGCACTATCAAGACCTAGGTGCTGATCAGCAGTTACACCAAGATTGATTTCATCATTCCGCAAAGAACATCAATTGCCTCTCTCCACAATAGGCTCACGGTTGCTCTCTGGACTCGAAGTCTGCCTTAATCCTGGCAGAGTCCCCTGTCTCCCCATCATGTGATTTAAGAAAGAAGAAAAAAAAAAAAAAAAATCACACATATCCAAGAGATATACTCCACATTACACTTGATCTTAGCCAAAAGACTGAGAAGCAGTCTAATGTCCTGCCTCTCGATTCTTCTTCCACAGCAGCATCTTAAATAATCCAAAATGTCTCATGTCCTCCAGGAATAAATCTTTTATTTGGGATCATACTTTCTTACAGATTTGTTTCTTTTTAAAGACGACCACTGTGTCTCTCTAGTAGGTGTCCTACATTGCAGTGAGGAAGCCATTATTCCACAGAGTCTCATTACATTTTAAATCTACTTTTTTAGAGCTGTTTAACCTTAAAGTTTTAAGGCTAGAACTTTGTAAAACCACACCACAACTAATGGCAAGAAATATTAGAACTAAACATAGTTCTAAAAAAACAAAGGGGTGATAATTTGGTCCCGTCTTGCCAAGGGTTCCGAAGCTCTCCATTTCCCCAGGCAGAAGCCCTGATTACTACCCTTCACAGACCATTGCAACAGTCACTTATTTTCTCTGTCTTTTCTTGATCATGTGAGTTAAGAGAAATAGTTTAGCTTGCAAAAAATGGGTTATTATTTCGCTGTATGATTTATATTTAGGTTGATTTAGTTGTAAATCACCAGTCTTGGAAAATGTATTAATTTTCTGATATTTAAAAAAAAAGGCACAAGCGACTAAAGCATCTTTATATTATAAAAAGTAGACACTATAGGAATTTTACATAAAACATGCAGAAAATACATATCCTTCTAGCACTTTCTGCGTACTCCTTTCTTGCAGATGCCAGTTTGTTCTGCCTCGTTGTTTGCAGAAGCAGCATAGCTAGTAAATGATAAGGCATGCTTGAATTAAGGCT
>NW_010549911.1:0-28245 GCF_000687285.1 Phaethon lepturus | reverse complement strand
CTGCTGAAAAATGTGATTGTGCCATTGACATTTATGAACCACAGTAAACACTGAAAATTTGCCCTGAAATATAAAGTCTTCCAACAGCATTCAAATACTTTGAAATATCTCCAAATCCTCACCTTTGCAACATTTTTTTCTAGCTAAGAAAAACAAACAAACAAAAAAAATCCCCAACAACAACCAAAAAACCCAACTTTTTTTTTTTTACAGAAGGATAGAAATTATTAAGTAATCATTCAAGTTCCTTGGAACATGACAGTGCCCAACTGCAGCTAAGGAAATCTTTTTAATCAGGTAAAAGACTCAGGTTTTAGTCATTAATTCTGATCTTTACCATATCACATGCAGCAGCAGATGTTATTTATATTTGGGCTGAAGTTAGTGATGTGTAAATCCTGTCTGCGTACACCTGCTCCGTAATGCACCTATGATACAACAATGCAACTCTCCAGGGTATTCTTTCCTTAGAGAAAATATTTCTAGCCATATGGTTACTGTAAATCCAAATAGCCTCAGTGGAAGCCACACTGTAGAGCAGAGCAACAGAAAGATTGCACTACTCATTTCATGTTGCCCACCATCCCATTTTCAGCTTTTCTCAGGGAGACTACCAGTAAGAGATTTTACCAGATCTCCTTCATGAGACCTATCATCAGCAGACATCTAAGGAGGGGAACCCCTCTTCCACCCACAGTGACTCCAGGGGAGTTACTCCAGGAGAGGTCCTGGCACACTACACCTGCCTGCCCAGGGCGCATGAGCCCGGCCAGAAGTAGCACAAGGGACAAGCTCAGGTGGGCAGGACAGGGTTGCTTGGGTCTTGCATTGCCAGCACTGCTGTTCTGTGTTTGCAGGAAGACCTAGCAGTTACAATGATCCATGGCAGTCTTTAAGAATGGATAAATGCTTAATATTTGTGACTCACACGTGCTGATGATTAACCCTGGTTTCAGATAAGAACCTCCAAAATGTATCCAAGTATTCCAGTCTCCAACCATTACTTCTTATTTAGTATAAGAAGAAGAAAAGACAATAGTGTCCACACGTTAATCATGAGAATTGACAGAAGTACCTAATTTGAAAAAATTTTGTAAACATCAGAAGCACAAACATCCAGCTGCCAGTCATTGAAAGTTCATACTTTAGCCTTCGTTTATTTATGGCTCTGCACTGTTCAGGGTTGCTAATAGCTATTATAAAGCAACAATGTCTTGCATTTATTGATGGTGAGATTACTGCTTCTAGTTTGTCTTATCCCCTATATCACAAATGAGTAAATCATAGCTGGCCAAACCAAGGTTAAAAATCAGAAGATACATTTTAACTAGATCCTGAAAAAAATTAAAAATAACCTTCCATCTATGGAAAAGAGTTGTTAATTCATTGAATTTTGTGGATTCCATGAACTGATAAGCTCTGCAGCTCAGGCAACTCTGAAATTAAATTAGGTTTCAGAAATGAATATTTCATCTTTAAGATACTGTTGCTTGGAGACCTGGGAAAGGAAGGGTGATTTAACACAAAGACATTGGAGTTAGTTACAAGGGGCATCATCTTCCACTCCAACAAACTCTGGAACATACCATAAAATGCCCACAACAAAACACTATGTCACAAATGTAACAGAATGTATGTTGCATATATTTTATCTGGGGGAAAAAAAAAAAAAAAGAAAAGAAAACCACCTCTTTTTCAGCCTGCCTAGGTGCAGCTCAAGCACTTCATTTTAACACCATTTAAATAATAAAAAAATAAAGTATACAGGCACAATTACTGAAGTTCTTCAAATTCAATTTCTATTAACTCTTCAGTGAAATCTCTTTCCAAATAGAAAAAATGTCCTAACCTTTCCTGTTCTTACCCTTCCTTTTAGTCCTGATTTTAGACTTCTCCCATCATTTCCAGAGCTCTTATTAAAGTATGCTGGCATTCCTATGTATTCTTTATAAACAGATTACCATCTTTCAACCTCCATTTCCCCAAACTGCACTGCAATTAAAGAACAAAGATGCAAATTCATGGTTTATCAGCATGTCAGGAACAAAAGAAAAAATCTGCTGATGAGCCAGCTAAGAGAAACCAAACAGATTTTACCAGCATCATCCAATATCCTGGAAAACAAATGTGTGGAGTATTCTGCATTTATTGCAAGCATTAAACATAGGTTTTCCCATTAGTGACCCTTACAATGCAGCTGTCATTTTATTTCTGGTTTGCAGGACAAAATAGCTTATTTTAAGCAGAAACCGGCAATAAGAGACAGATACTTTCCTGTGAATAATTTGTGCTCACTGTGTAACATTGAGGGTAACCACTGTTTAAAAAAAAATAAAAATGGGGGAGCAAGTAGGAGACTAAAAGGATTACTGTTCTCTCCTGTACATCTGAACATTAGGATAGGAGGTGGATAAGATGACACTTACTTTGTGAATACATAGCTTATGGGCTGCGTTTGATTATAGAATCAATCTTAGCTATCTAACTACATCATTTAAAAAAGAAATTGAAGGGGGGGGGGCAGGAGGGAACAGCAAGCACTTCTAAATTTAGAGTAGTGTGCTTCAGGAGTCTTACGGAGATGGAAGTGAATGTCTGCATTAATGGAAATATGTTGTTTCCATATTGCAAATGTAGTGAACTGATCACACAAGACAAGGCAGTCTCTTGGAATAAATGACAAACAGTAATTTTTCCTGGCAGAAGGCAACTTAATTTTTGCAAAATAAAATTTCGGCTGAAGAGGATTCAGGGACCAATACTGATGTGTGCATTTGCATGTACATTAAAAATTTCATAGTATTTTTTTCTGAATTGCTGATTTTAACTTCCTCAGGGAATATGGCCATTTTCCCAGTCTGCTATTTTCTCCCTGAATTAGATTCCAATTTCAGTTCTCCCAAAATGAGTCCTAACCCCTGTGCAGTTGCCGTTGCTTGCTATGGTGTTTTATTCACATTCTGTGCCCTACAGATTGGGCACTGTTCTTCCTATAGCTTTCAGGCAGGGGAAGTTCAAAGTTTTTCAAAAATAGCTATAACCATTAGTAAAATAATAAAAATAATATTAGATATGATCAATGCCACTTCACACTAAACCAAAAGCCAAATCAAATGCAAAGATGTGATTTCTAGGAAAACAGTCACAGCAAAAGTGTCTCAGATTCCAGTATCTCCAGAGTCCAAGTGTTTCTGCAACCTTTTTGACACTCACGGATTTCAAAATATGGTATTTAAATAAGGGTGTGACCCACAGAGCATGTTTATAAGCCAAGTTGAGCTAAGCACCAATATACAATACTTAAATGTTAAAATTAAAAAACTACATAGTGTACATTTGACCTCCTACTGCTAGTCAAAGATATAGATGAACCCAAAGGAAACCTTAAAATTAGTCCTAGTTTCATCTCATTTTATTTGTGCATTCATAGTGCTATTACAGCTTTTTTTTATATATATACACACACACTAACTCTGTACAGTTGAATTGGTTTACAGATACTCAATATTGCTCTAATTCATGAGACATGTTACTATGAACACACTATGGACTCTGTCCATTCTGTAGGTATTATCTCGAAACATTAAGCTATTGTGATATGCCAACAAAAGCAACTGAAGGCACAATTCTAGCATTAGACAGACTGTATTGAAACCAGCTGTCTCAGGGAGCCCAGATGGGATCTGTCAGTGCTTCATTCCTTTTCTTCTACTGAAAACCGATAGGCAACCCCAGGCAAAAAGTGACCCCACATAACTCTACCCAGTCTCAGCTTTAATAAAGATATTAAATCAAAGAAGTAGTTTATGCTTTTATCAGTTTCAAATATCAGGGCAGATTGCAAATCAATACACATTTTTAATCATCATCTACAAGTTAAAGAAAAATAAATCCTGTGGCAATTCTATTTCGTTTTCAATCCTTTTCTTTGGATGTACTTTTTTCCACTAATCTGAACAGAATTTCATTATAAATAGAAACCTAGGCAAGAAAGTCTATTATTGGGGCTTCTGATATTCATCTCTTTGCCATGAACCATTGAAGCCACTAGAAATTACTCTAAGTAGTCAGTATTCAGCCTTACTGTGATATCACCCTTGGGGATGTGCAGTAGTGTAATGGGTTACAACTCTCTTCCCTCTGATAAGTCTTTATAATTGGAGATTTGACAGTGTAACTATTTCATGGTATATTTTTACTGCCATACTATTCTTACTTCTATGAGTTTATGAATGACATACTGTTCACACTATTACATCCATACTAACTTCAGCTCATAGACACTGGTTACACAGTTATTTCTGATTTGGACAAATAATAAGAAAGTTATTCACTTTTTTTAATTCAAAATACATTTTTCTAAATTCCATCTTGAAGCCTGGTGGATTACATATTCTAACTCAAACCAACCAGACCCAACAGCACAGATCATGGCCTAGTAGAAGTCAATAGCAAAACTCTCACCTATTTCAGCCAGACAGATTGAGGTGCACAGTGTCTAGCACCATTGTTGTAGATAAATACTGCTCAGTGAAAGGTTTGTTAGGATTCAGGTCTGCCCTGCAGTCCTTCACCTACATAACAACCACATTGCATCCATGCAATGGAAAGCAGCATCCAATTTACTCTGCAAAATCACAGATGGAAACATAAGGATGTTCTTCAATTAACATCCTAATGTGACAACTGCTAATGCCTTTACAATTACAGGAGATAGACAATATTGCAACTAGAGATGATTACCAAAGATAAAGGACTACTCCCTAGAGCCTTGATATAGCTTCAGGGATTTATTTCCAGAATTGCATCTAAGTGCACTGTTGCTATGATAGACTAGCAAAAAGGCCCTGGAGCTACGAAATGGTCTTCCCATCCACACAATTTCCTGTTCATCCTAACAGATCAAATTTGCCCTGAGTCATCCAAGTCATAGATTCATTTTTACAGTCTGAAAGGGCCTTCATTGAGGTATAGAAGACAGTTTTAAATTCCTTTAAAATGAGCTTTTCCTCATTTATTTCTCTGGGATTTGAAGCTGCGTCCACCAGTGACCTAAAGCCAAATCACAGCTATCCTACAGCAAGGTGCTGCTCTGCCTGTTGTTTTGACTGGACCTCTCAGTAAGCCTTGGAATATCATAGAATCATCGGAGGGTTTAGGTTGGAAAGTCATCTAGTTCCAAACCCCCTGCCATAAGCAGGGACATCTTCCACCAGACCAGGTTGCTCAAAGCCCATCCAGCATGGCCTTGAACACTTCCACAGATGAGGCATCCACAGCTTCTGTGGGTAACCTGTTCCAGTGCTTCACCACCCTCATACAGTGAGGAAAAGCTTCCAAAGCTTCCAAAAGGTCCAGAAAAAATCAGTATGTATGATGTAAGTGCACAACCCTTTTAACGCTATTCCGTTTTTCCACCAAGGTTATGAGTTTGTTTATCTTTTCTCCAGAAAACATTCGCAGCAGATCTTGATCTCCTCCTGCTTTTTCCAGCAGTTGATGTTGGGACATTTTCACAAAACACACACCCCATTTTTTGTCAAGACCCCAATTGTTGCCCTTGTAACTATGGATGCATCAAAAGATATACTGAAAGAGGGAGCGCAGAGAAAGAATTTCTTAAAAGAGCTTAATTTGTTTAGAACAAGGAAAATTAACATTGGTTGTATCAATCATACTAACAACCAGAGAAGATGAAAGAGAAGAGAAATCCAGGTTTTTCAGTTGCATATTAGTATGTTCTCAATTAGAAGAAATAGTAATAAGAATATTTTATTTAAGTGTAAAGTATTGCAGATCAATTACTGAAAATGGCATAGCTTTCATCTACTTCTGCTTACAGGATTATGGTTTCACATTGCCTAGAAATTCCTCTCTCTCAATGATAGGGGAGTGAATTTTGTTATCAAAAAGCATCACACACTGAGAAACAGAATGAGCTCAGATCCAGTTCATTCTGTTGAGGTTGATTTGGCAAGAGCTAGTATTTCTGATTTTAGCCCAGCAAAGTACTTCCTCGGTTCAGTTCAGAAGTTAGTTAAGCTGCCACCTGAATATATAATTTCAGAATGCACCAACTAGGGAATAAAGTGACAAGAGGGTGGTTTCTCATCTCAATATTTCTGTTTCATAACTACCAGGGAGATTTAAACTTCCACCATTTACTCCACCCAATTCCTAGGACTAAAAGCAGGGAAAGAAGAGAGTCAGTTTTTCATTTCCCTGTATCCCATGCTGAAATGTTTTTCTTAACTTCACCAATTCCTCAATTTAAGTGCAACTTTTCTTTTTTATTCATCAATATCCAAGGAAACTTAAAAAGCAACACTTCATGTTTGTGAAACATAATGGAAATCTACAGTGTTTGCACAAAAGCAAAAAAGAAGAGCACTTCAGGAGGCTGTTCAGCATTTTCGTAAAAGGTGATTCCACTAGGCCAAACTATTTAAGAATTACCCTTTTGCGTGATGTTCTGGGCTTCTGGAGACACCTCATTACTTGACACAAGTCAGGGGACATTTAAAAACAAAGCAGATTAAAGATTAATTTATTTGTTTCAGTGAATACTAATGCATGTATTACTAAAGCATTTCTGTTCCTGCAGATCACTTTTGAGAAAAGTGACCAAGAACTGGTTAGTTACAGACATAGCCACACAGGTACATACTCTCCTCCTCCTTCCAGGGAGGGCTGCTATACGGCCTTTAGCTCATGTTAGCCTACCACTTGGTATTACACATGCTCCTGCACCACGTGGCATAGCTAAACCACACAACTCCCATTCCTGCCTCACCACATGCACACGTTAGATCAGTGATGTTGGAGAAGACGCTGGGTAGCTGAGCCAACCTCCAGGCTGGGAAACCTGCCACATCCAGGAACACTGCAGGATCACGTACATCTTTTCTGAACAAGGTTTTAATATTATGTGCTAATTTGTTAGGACTGCTTCACCATTTTATCTCCACACTTCCTCCCAAACCCTCTCAGTCTTAAATGAAAAGGATCATCCCTGTTTGGTGGCAGAGGATTGCCTGCCACTGGCACTTTCTAGATATTCATGGAATGGATTTCCCTCTCATACCTCAGTAAACATCAGAAACTAAAATGAATTCGTAGAAACACCTAATGTGACATAATGCAGCATGACTGATGAAACACTGTATGCTGCAGTAGAACCCAATATCTAGTCTTCTGAAAACAGCCCCTGAAATGAATCTCTCTAATCTGAAAGAGAAAGAGAAATAAATAACAAGAAACAGTTGTTTCTCGCTACTTGTCTCTTTTCAGCTTCTTAGTAAATTGATTAATAAATATCAAGATCCAGAAATGGTGAACTGTTATCTAAAGTGAAGATGAAACAGAATATGCTGCCAATATGGACAAGAAACATGTATGGGGTTTTTGCCTTTTTTTTTTTTTTTTTTTTTTTGAGGGGACTTGAGGGTGTAGGGGTTGGGGAGAGTATTGGTTTTGGGTTTTGTTGTCATGTTGGGTTTTGGGGGTTTTTAGTAGAGACAAACCTTCAGTACATGGCCCATGCCTAGTGTTTCAGAAGCATTCAGGTTTTAAATGAGGCCCAGGATAATCTTAATTTTGAGAGAGATGCAGAACATTCCCAAATGAAAAACATTTACCCTGAATAAATCAAGCAAAGAAAAAGCAGTTTTAAAGATTTAACAACTTCTTCTTAAGACTTGTCAGCACGTGTATATTTTGCCATCCAGAGAGACCTGGACAAGCTCGAGGCATGGGCCTGTGTGAACATCATGAGGTTCAAAAAGGCCACATGCAGGGTCCTATACCTGGGCCAGGGCAACCCCTGATATCAATACAGTCTGGGGGATGAAGGGATCAAGAGCAGCCCAGCCCAGAAGACCTTGGGGGTACTGGTGGGTGAAAAGTTAGACATGACCCAGCAGTGTGCACCTGCAGCCCAGAAGGCCAACCATATCCTGGGCTGCACCAAAGGCAGCGTGGCCAGCAGGTCGAGGGAGGTGATTCTGCCCCTCTACCCCACTCTGGTGAGACCCTAGCTGGAGCACTGCATCCAGCTCTGGAGCCCTCAGCACAGGAAAGACATGGACCTGTTGGAGAGGGTCCAGAGGAGGGCCACATAAATGATCAGGGGGATGGAACACCTCTCTGATGAGGACAGGCTGAGAAAGTTGGCATTGTTCAGGCTGGAGAAGAGAAGGCTCCAGGGAGACCTTATTGCAGCCTTCCAGTACTTAAAGGGGGCTTCTAAGAAAGATGGGGACAAACTTTTTAGCAGGGCCTGTTGCCAAAGGACAGGGGTAATGGTTTTAATTAAAAGAGGGTAGATTTAGACTAGCTATAAGGAAGACATTTTTGGCAATGAGGGTGGTGAAACACTGGCCCAGGGGGCCCAGAGAGGTGGTAGATGCCCCATCCCTGGAAACATTCCAGGTCAGGTTGGACGGGGCTCTGAGCAACCTGATCTAGTAGAAGATGTCCCTGTTCAGTGCAGGGAGGGTTGGACTAGATGGCCTTTAAAGGTCCCTTCCAACCCAAACTGTTCTATGATTCTATGATTTTTCCAATCTCCAAGACCAGGACAAAAGAAAGCAATCAACTCAGCTTCACTTCTGTGTGCAGTGGTTTTCACCTTTAGATTTTCAGTAAAGCCATATATGTTCTGCAAATAATGCAAAGTAATCTAATCCTTGCTAAAAATAGTTTCTGTAACAATATATTTTTAAATATCAAGGAAATAATCCTGTTGATCATGAGATGAACATATATTGTCTTCTGATCTCTAGATTATATGTAAAATTAAACATGAATGTCAGGAGGTTTTCTGTTTTGCTTACAGTATGATTGAGTCAACATTAAATGGCAAAAAAACCACAACTCATCATTGCCTTTTTCATACAACACTAGAATTCCAGGGTGGTGACAAAAGAACAATCACTGCTACAAAAAAAGAAGAAAGAGGAAGGAAAGAAATTAAGACCTCCAAATACGAATATTTTAGATTTTATTGAAGGGGAAATTTGAGGACAATTATCAAAATTCATGCATATTTCTGGACTAATTAAATACATGATTAAGTAGCTATTAAGGTTGATTTGACATGGTTAATTTAGGGTTTAAAAGGCAGCAGACACCTTGCGACACTAGCAAAAGCATTGTGTTGCAACTGAAGAATAAAGGGATTTACTTCTCTAACAAGATTTGCCTTAGATCTAGCAGACAAACAGGTTCTTCATAGATAGCAAGTTGACAAACTTTACTCAATGTCTGTGAGGAACAAATGGGAACATAGCACTAAAGCCTATTTCTGTGCCATAAGACATTTTGTTGCATCTTTCCAAGTGACTGAGCTGTATCTTTATCTTCCATCCTTTCTTTTCATCCACCCTGCCCATTCCTTCAGGCCTTATCCTGATAACAGAGCAAGCCCAACAGATTTATGCATATGCTTTGAGGGATACTTATGTTTTTCAAGTCCAAACATTCCTTTTCCTTCAGTTGACTTCAATGTACTTTGGATCAGGGCTGAGTGAAGCCTGAACAAGATTAAAGCCCTAGATCAGCTCAGCGTAATAGGATGCAATGGTAAAGCTCATACATACTTGCAAAACAATCAACAGAACTACTCATCTTCAGCTTAAAGTTAGAGATTCAGCAGCCTGTTTATGTATCTAAGAGAAAGTTAGTACCCAGTTCTGGGAGCAGTGTTTGGTGCCAGAAAGAAAATTTGCTTCCAAGTGTAATTGCAGGCAGGAGGTATGCACAAGGAAACACGGACTATTTGCTAACAGAACATTTTCACAGGCTTAGTGTTTCCAGCTTTCAAGATAAACCTCTCGACTTTGCTTTGACATTAATTTCTGATAAATGCCTCAGGTTTACCTTGGCATTTAACAAAGCAGCAGGAGACCATTATCCTGTGACAACGCTCTATTCCACTGATACTATCTCTTAATTGGAGAAAATTTCTCTTCATCTGAAAATGTTTGGCAAGGTTCCCCATAAAAAAACTATGGTATATCTAAGTTGTAAGCTTTAATAAGATAGGGAATAAAATACCCAGAGCAGATGTAAATCAAATCTTTCCTATCAAGTTGCAGAAAACAAGCCCATTGTTGCAGACACCACTGTGAACCCAAGCTTTTAATTATTTATACAAACTACATATATGACAGGATACTTGGAAGGACGGTCAGTGCTACAGCTAATAATGCAGCTCATTTGTTTGTAAAACAAAGCAAACAAGAACTAATGTCAATTGTCAGAACAGCAGAAATTATTTTAATTGCTTTGGCACATAAGTGACAGCAGTAGCCTGCCTGTCATAAACAGAACGAGACACACAACTTTGAGGAAAAAATAGAACTAAAAGAGCTGACTTAGATTTGCGAGAGATTTATACTCTAGATCCCAGGTTCTGTCATTAATCTGCTTTGGTCCTCAGCTAAGAGCTCAATAATGTTCTTACCTCCACACTTGTACTAGGCCCACAAAAGCCAATTGCCCTGACAGCATGGTTAAGTTCAGAGCCAGTGTGGATATCTCTGCCTGTACAGTGCTGCTGTACGGTATAGGTGCACTTTTAATCTTTGTTCATAAAACTGATACCTCTTTTCTGGATTGCACTGCTACTTCTTCCTTCCTGGTCAAATGGCTGACCTATACGTAAATGCAGTAACATAATACCATGTACAATATTAACATTTTGCTCAGTCCAACCCAATATTTCATTGCCTCAGTTCTGTATTCTGGAATCACCTTGTGATCAGCTAATATACACGGTCCTACTCCACTGCTGTCATCTGCGAAACAAGAGCCCCTTATATTTAACAGCTTGAAAGGCACTTGTGCTATTCGGTTCTCAGCCTGTCTACTGCAGTTCACAGACATCTTATTCCACCTGCTTAAAATTATGATACTTTTTGGTGCTAATGATGCTTTCTCAGCTATGCCGCATCTACAAATCTCATTATCAAGCCCTCTTCCCCCACCGCCCCAAAATCACTAACAAAAATACTGGAGATTAGTTTTTAAACATCAAACACCTTGACATACTCCACACTACACAGAAATTCCATGCTGTTGTCCCTTCCTTATTCACCATCCATTTCTTCTATTAATCCCAATCTTCTACAGGTTAACTAACTATTTCCCAAGTGGTAGCTTATCAAATGCTTTACTGAAGTCCAGAAAATTAAATCTACTGCCTTTCTATTGTCTAGATTATCTTTTATCTTTAAGAGCTGCCTGCCTCTCATTCCATTTAGGGAATGTGATTTTATCATTGCTCATAAGGAAAGCAGGGCTTTACACCTATGTTATGCCCCTCCATAACGAAAAACAACATACTTCAAGAAGTATTGGTGATAGCTATGTACCTGCTGATCAAGAATTACATCAATAGCCACATCAAAACCTGGGCTGAGTTTTGGTTAAATATAATAAAGTTTTACTCTGCATTTTTACTCTGCATTACCAAAGTCCAGGCCAAATTTCAGTCTGGGGAAGAAAAAATGCACATGGCACAACAACCAATTCAATTATTTATAGAATTGATTCTTTTCCAATCTTATTTTTCTTTCTGGTGAATCTTTGAACTTCACTGAGAGAGGGACAGATTTTTTTTAATAGACAAACATGCAAAGGACAATATTCTGATGTGAACCAATGATACTTTCTGCTCGTGCTTTGTGCCAAGTTGCACAAACTATCTACATAGAACCAGTTTCTGGTTCCCAAAACTGGCCCCATTTGTTGGGCTTCGATGAATCAGTAGGAAAAAGCTCTACCATCCTCTTCTGTTGCAGCAACAAGCCCCCTGCCCATTCCTTTCTATCATCAACTACACCTCCCACTGAGAATGATAAGGAGGAATGTGAGGCACTACAAAAGCTACACAGCTGTGTGTGCACACTGCGGCTCTCCTCTTATTTTGTTGGGAAAGCAATTTGGTACATGGCCTCACATGCAAATGCAGTGACACTGATAATGTAATAGGTTATTCTGTGTCTTCTGATGTCAGGGACAAGTACTATACAAATGGAAGTGAATACAGGAGTGTGAATGTGGAATAGGAAGACCCCTACAACTACCAGTTGCAGGGAATACAGGCCTTAAAGTAAGGGATCTACCTGGATTAATGGTATTTTTAAATAGCATAGTAGGTTCACATAGCCACCCCAATATCTCCACACATACATACACTGCTCATCCTTACCATCTGCCCGTGGAGAGATGGTTCATAACTGCCTTAATAAAAATAGTGGTCAATGTTCTGTCCACCTGTCTCATCTCCACTTGGTCCTCCAATCTCATCCTCTCTAAATAAGAGTTCCTTCTTACAAAAAAGATCATTAAAAAGCTTTGAGACAGTTGCTCATCTGGTATCTCGATGAATTAGACTGTAAATCAGGGGAGGTATGATGACTATCCTGCTTCCATTTGCTGCTCCATTCAGTTAGTACTATTCTCTGTTGGCCGTATTTTACAATATAACATTTAGGAATATCTATACCACTTCAGAGTGTACAATACTGTTAGCTTAAGAGTGCCATGGACACGGTATTTTACAATGAACGAAATGTATTCATAGCCAGAGTCCAAGAAATACAATTTTTCTATTTCGGCTGCATTTAACAATCTGGTTTAGTTAAAATCCATATTTCAACAATGATAAAAATGAAAACTGCGCTTTGCTTACAGGAGTTAGCAATTTTTTTTGGTGGCAGATTCTTTGAAATCTCTAGCCCCCAAAATACTTCATTCTTTGTCACTTCACAAGCATATAAATTTGTGATATTACCAATGCCGAGGAGCACAACTTAAATATAAACAGTATAAATCCATGTTGCCACTGTGGGCATATGCAGCACAAACATCTTATCTAGACCAAAGTTTGTCGACTTAGCACATTGTACTTGATGCTGTGTGTCACCTGTCTCTTGTTTGTCTATAGATTAGCACAAAAATGTCATTGCAAACTAAGTGAATACGGCACAGACTAAGCACCTGCCACTTTTAAAACTCTTTAGAAGACTCTCTTGTTTATTTTGTAAGCACCCAGGGGTGCAGTTAAATAACTGCATTGAAACAAACAATACTGGTGATTATTAAGGAGGCTTTTCACATGAAAATTCACTTCAGAAAAAAATGTTTTGCAGATGTAGAGAAGAAAACTGTATCACTAAGAACCACTCAAAATACTTTGGTGGACCAAAACACCTTTATTTTTCTCTTGGCGATCTGCCAAGTTCACTGTCGGTTTGAAAAGAATTCTATAGCTGGAGGCTAAAGCAGAAACTGCAATGATTTAAAAGAGAATTGGCTACAGTAAGAATGATAATGCACCATATCGTTAAAATGCAACTGGCATCTTAGCCTCCCTACAGCTCTTGAAAATGTGCTTACTCCTCAACTATTTACCAAGAAAGGAGCAGAAACAATTGAAATCCCACAATATAGAAAAATGTTTAAAGAACTTTGAAAAGAAGTACATGCAGAATAATTTGCTGGTAGGGCTGTTAAAATAACGATGCATTATACATGGCCAGGCTACAAAGAAAAGCATATGGAAATATATCGCTGAATTTAGTACAATATTCATTTATCTCAATTAAACATATAGCAAATGAATTAATAATGAGGGTCCACTTACATTTAGGAAATTAAAGCTTTATTTGCAGCTTGCAGATTAAACATTTAAATGTTGTACGCCTGATAATATTCACATTTTAATGCTTGGAGGATCATCAACTGCTTTATAAAATGCTTGGGAAATTAGATTTAGAAAGTCTTTGCATCAAAGCCTTGTATAGTGGTTTTCTCTGGAAGGCTGTTTTGCAAGACTAAGACTATTACAGAAAATAGCCATAGTTTTACAGTGAAGGAAGATTTCAGAAAGGCCTTCAGCAGTTTCAGATAACAGAATTTGTTATTCAGATGTTGCTTACTCTAACAAGATAATAATATGCAGGCTTGAGTCAGAAAACTGAGTAACTCTGTTTTTCAGGTTCACAGGGAAGAATTTATTTACAACTAGATGCTTAACTTGCAAACTCTGCTGGCAAAATTTCCCTCACAAAATTCAGTTTGACATATTTCATTTGTTCAATAGTTGTGTCCAGTTTTACAATTAAATAGAGCTGCTTCACTCAGCGTTTATAAATTACACCAGGTGCCATAGCAACATGATTACAAGTTTCCATCAATTTGTAAAACTGAGTAAATAATTATCAGTGAATAATTAACTAAACAAAATTAGCCTCTTTTTCTGCTTCCAGCATGTCCACAAGCAGATTGTATTTTCTCAAATGTATTCCTTATTTAAACCACATGGAAACACTCCAGACCCCACAGAACCATATCTTCAATATGCTGTAACTCCGTATGAGGTAAATGACTAGCTAAAAGAGATATGCAGGACTTCCCATGGGAATTGCACAACAAGCAGGGTCAGGAGGGAGAGGAAAAAAGTACTACTGAAGAGGGGATTGCGATTTGAATATTTAAGTACTTCAACATTTTCTTTTGTCTGGGTCTAAATTTATAGGCCTCCTAACACCAAGCAATTGTTAATTATGAAAAAAAATTGATTGTGCAGAATACTTTAATCAGAAGTCACTAAACAAGGATATTCAGAGAAGGCTCATGGCTAGAGCTCTCATGTCCAATGGGATAATACTGGCACCTGGATGACTAAGTCACTTACAAACCCTCATCCCAATAGAAAGGAAAGAAACTATGCATCATAGTTCTTGCCAGATCTTGCAAAAACGCTCCCCCAAATCAGCCAGGCTATATTTCTAATACTACAGCCCCAGAAAGCTACCACTTTCTTTGTCATAGGACCACTAGTAAGAAACTTGACTGGTGGTAAAATATTTGTCACATGACAAATATGAGACCACAAGAGGGTTCTGAACTTTTAGTGACAGCTTCAAGCCTGGAACCATCAGTTTGTATCCTTCTTGCAGGAAATAATGTATCCCTAAATTAGGAACTCAGCCTTAGTTTACAGAAGCAGTCCAGCAGGACGGGAATAGGCTGAATGTTTTAGACCTGTCAGCTGCATTGGTCGGTTCTTGTTTCTTATAAGCATTTTACTTTGGCACTAGAAGGCAGGGAAACAGCACAGAACACCCTCGCTGTTCTTTACAAGAAATGTACTAGTCACACAATGAAGGGAAGACAAATCAGTAGGACATTTTCCTTCCCTATCCTTATTTGAAGAGAAGGATATAACGAAGAATTTTTTAAAATGAGGATTTTTTTTTTCTTAGAAAAAAAGTAGAGCTAGACCAAAAGGGCTTACAAATTTTTCAGTCTAAGTAAAATGTTATTCTCCTTATAGCATGTAATACCAGTCATAGGTCTACTTTAGCACAAAAGGAAGCAAACACTGTAGTTTGGACAAATTTAATTGCTAAGCCTGGCAAATCTAAGAACAAGGTTTAGCTTTCTGTGTTGTTTGTGGGCCTATGTGTTAACACTGAAACTGTTTCCATGTAAGCTGAGTAACTGTTGGGGAACCTTCCTCAACTGAAACAGCAGAGGTGTACTTTGAAATGCAAAGAAAATAGTTCACAGTCTTGCTAGGAAACACTCCTTACAACCTTGAGCATGTTTCTTACAGCTGGGAATGCATTTGGTGCCTCTACGCTGGTTAAAAAGCAAAAAACCTGAAACTCTTGTATACTTGGCTTGCAAGTTAGTTGGCACCATATGAAGTTGTCCTTTAGAAGCAGTGGGTTTATTTTAATTAAAAAAAAAAAAAAAGGAAAGAAAGAGAAGTCACCTTGGACAGTAACAAACAGCACAATGTATAAAGCCTAAAACAAGTTTCCTGAAGCTATGGAAAGTACATTCCAGTGGTAATCTGTCAGCACTACCCAAATAAATGTTTGTTTGAGATGGATGCAGTAACTGCCATCCCAAAGGGATCCCAGCACAGCTTCCATTGCCAAAACGTTGCCTCACACTCTTTGGTAGGTATGTTCTAGCACAGTCACTAGGAAACAGGGATGTGATGTGATTCCTACTTTGCATAACTGAGACACAGAGACTGACCAACTTCTACAAGAGCAGAAGCAGCTCACGGCAAAAGCAAGGAATTATATCTTCATTTCTGAAGACTTAACTTGCACCTCAAGAAGCATGTTTTTATTTTTAAACCCTCCCATAATGGAAAAATGCCAATATCAAACTGCAAACAGACTTGGTTTCACAGATTTCCTGTATCTCTCTGGAATCCAATACCAAACTGAATGTATATTGATACATATGAAAAATACGAAGTGATAAGACATCCACTCTGATTTAATTAGGTTTTAGCCTCTTCCAAAAGAAAATAAATAAAATGCTGAAACCTTGAGTCAGCTGCTAACGTTACAAAAATTGCTCACCTTCCAAGAGACTTTTATACCACTAAAGGTGCTAAATTCACTGCTCTGACATTTGACAGGAAAAACTGGAAATGGTGACTTTCTCCTACCTTCAGCATTATCCCAAAAAGTAATGCTGGCTTGATTTTCTTACCCAAGGACCCCTCCACACTGATAACTACACAGCTTTGTCTATCCACTACCTTTCAGCATGTTTAAGCCAGCAGAGGACACTGCAAAATGTTTTGCTGATGATACTCCATCTCCTCTATATTAAGCCTGATTTCTACCATCCGATTACTTTCACGTTGTCTGACAGATAAACCTGAATGAATATTAACTCTGGCTCACTCATTCAGGTTGAGGTAGCAGCCATTGGCCAGATGAAACATGTAAAACATGCAAAGGCAACAACAGCCCTTTCACCATCTCTTAACAAGGTCTTCTTCAATCCACTGCAGCTCCTGCAGCACACTGATGTGTTCCTTTCTGCCTGTACCTGGATCAGAGACTCCAGCCAGGTTTCCCTAACAAATAAACCCCATAATGACTTAAAAAAAAAAAAAAACACACACCAAAAACAACCAACCACAAAACAAAAAACATATGTCACCTAGGGCCTTTCTCCATATACCTGCACCTGGAGCTAGCCCCAGGGCACATGTACACAGCTTGGGAGTGGATCAAGGCAGTACTAACTTGTCTTCTAAAGCATCTGCTCTCTTCCTATTTTTTTTCCTGCGGACAAATGAATGAAAACACTTTTCATGTGTCCTAGCAACCCAGGAACCAGATATCACAGAGATCTAAGTCTTTGTAACAAGCCGAGATCCACACAGAAACATTTGCTTGCTGCTGCTCCAGAAGTACTGGCATTGTCCTGTTTACAGTGCAAAACTACATCTGGCAGTCATTTCTATCAAAGCAGTGCTCCCTGTTTGGCAACCCAGCAAAACACTGAAACTGGAGATCTCCAGGGAAAGATCCATTTACTTAGATTAACATATTATTTACTCATCCTTGATTCCAGCCCCCCCCCATCAAAAACCTACAGTTACATGTAATGTCTCTTTATGCTTTCATGATTTAATGCCTTGCTACTAGAGCAATTAGTAACACAAAATAGTAAGCAAATATAAGTGCAACAGTCAAATATGTTACCAGTGTTAATGACTTTTCCACAAAATAAAGCTATATGTTACTTGGCTACCTTAACTTCTGACACATAGCCTCAACCTAAATAAAGTTTTCATGGAAGTCCAGAACACATTTATCACACTAGATGACACAAACCCTTTCTCTTTAATAGAGGAGCATGATTAAGGAATAAACACATGATTCAAAAGAATTCAGGTGTTCAGGTCTGAGAGATTTGGCTTTTGAGGAAAGGAGACCTGATTTCAGCTGATACAGGTTAGAATCAATTCCCCAATTTGAGTGGGCTTTGTAATGAGTCACCCTCTTCTGTGCCAACGGAAAAATAAGACTTTGAGTTTCTCAAGAGAGTGATGTCTCGAGCGATAGGATCACCTAATGTTCAAATAAATATATTGGTACTTCTGTCAAAAGGAACACTACAAATAAGACCAAAGATCTACTGGGCTATGATACAGTAGGACAATGGAATCGGTACCCCAAAAGAGTTAATGGTAAAAAGCATATAAGGAAAGAAAGCTTAGTTTCCTACAGTCCACAAATGGGAAGTTAAAGCACAGAGATTCTTGGGGGGCATCTCTCAAGTTCTTAACCTCGAGACCTTAACTATGTGCTCTGAACTCAGTTGCCTACACTATTACATGCCTCTGCAAATTTTTACACTGTTTGTGTAAAACACAAACACAAAAAGTGTTGTGTAAAAAAATGAGGATGTTTTCCTCAGAAAAATCTACAGTTATTTTTATTGATCATCCACATTATTGATATTTAATAATTTTACAGTTCATTGTAATAGAGGATCAGAGCCCAACAGTGACAGAAATACCTAATGATATCAGAAAAGTAATTTCTAATATAATCTGGACTGTTTACAAGTAGCGTCCCTAGATATCATTTAGAACATTATTCTGAAAAGCTGACCACACTTTCTTGCAAAAAGTCACAGTGATGTGAAGTCAGAGGTGTGATAGGTTAAACTGTGGTATTTTCCTTCTGTGTGCCCTACAACAAATATTAAGAATCATTTCAAAACATAAAATAAGTTCTGGAATACCGTATCTTTTTTAGATGTCTACAGGGAGTACACCTATGATAAATCTAACAGGAATCTACCACAGCTCCTTATAGCAAGGTTGAAACCGCTTTCACCAGTAATTTAAAAAAGTATACTCTACAAAGACAGCTTAACTATGACCATATTGGCCAGTATAACATCTGAAATCTAAGTGTGTCATTGTAGATTGAGTCATTTTATATCTCCACTTAGGTGTTAAAAAGCAGCACACACAAACACACAGCTATGGGAACTGAAGGGGGGGGCAGTGAGCAGGGAGAAGCAGCAACACACTTGGAATAAGCCATAATGATTCAGAAACAGAACCTGACCTTTCTATTCACCTCTCCCTGGCATAAGGAAAAAGGTAGACTGTGTCAGGTTAAGAAGAGGACTTTTTCATCTTTAGGCATCTGGAAATATTTGAAAAACATTTTCTGTCATGTGGAAGCATTATAAAAACACATGTAGAAAAACACGCAGATAATAGCAACAGATCTTTGTTATCTGTTAAGCATATATTTCCATTATGATTTTTAATTAAACATCAGAGAAATGAGACTGCTGACTCAAAAGCAGAGTCAGGAATGTCTGGCTTTGACACAGACTTTCTGAACAACATTTGACAAGTCCCTTAACCTTTCTCGGTCTCAATTTACACATTCATGAAGTGCGGCCAGTGACACTTAGCTGTGTAACAGGAGTGGCTTATTTGATATTCATTAAAGACTCCAAGATTTGTGAACGGTAGATGTTAAAGTATTACAACATTCTATTATTTCTCAACACCTTCCCTTCAAGTCCTCCTCCTACTGGAAAAGATGACCAAAAAACCCACCAAGCAGGTATTGCTGAGCTCCTAAGTGAAGAGAAGTGTAGGTCTTAAGCTGATGTAAGCTATATAGGACATCGGTACAAAGACACTGATGAGAAAGCCCCTTTCCATTCCCTCCCCCCATTTTCAGGGCACATTGTTTTCTTCAAATAATTCCACAAGGCATTTTCCTTATTCACTAGACCAACACAATTCAGTACACAAATGTAGTTTGTCATATCTGCAGGACTCTTGTTTATATCCTTTGGAAAAAATTGTTCTAGTCATCTTTGGTGCGAGTTAATTCTTCCTCTACCTTTTTGACTTGCAGCCTATAGGATGAACTACTAGACTCCTAGGAAGGAGGATTAAAGCCCTCAATTCCCCAGGAATTCAAACTGAGGACTGGTTCACATACACATTTACCCTTTAATACTGTGAGCACCGCACAATGACAACTACATTTGCCTCAATCAAGACATATCAATATTAAATGCTAAAAATAGCCCTTACCAGCTCATCGGTTTGCAGGATCTGCACTCCAGACCATAGAAAAATCATTATATCATAGAACAAACAATGCAGTTCTTGGTTTTCAGAAGTGGCTGGTTCTCAACCAGAAAGCATCCTTCCTCTCAGTGCCCTGTCTTGCTTTGATTATTTTACATTTTTACTCATCCTGCTCTCTAGCTGCTCCAGCTTCAGATACTTATGAAGCCTGTCCTGGTGAGAGGTTTATGCATTCTATAGTCAGCCGGGTTTTCTTGATTTGCTGAGACACTTGATGCTAAGCAGTGAAGACTCCCTTATAGCAGGATCTGGGCACACTCAAAAGGTAGCCTGGAAGAACACCCACCTCCTCAGAGATCCCACGGGATTTTCATCTAGAGCATTATACACCTCAATTTAAATAATGCCCTCCTATTTGGCTGATCTGGCTCTTTTCCAGTATTCAGTTCTAAATCTTTTGGTTTCTAAAAACAAACCACCAGACCAAACTATACACTTGTTTTCACTTTTTGCAGTCCTCTCTAATGTACTTCTACAATTCTTCCCATGATTTCTGCACTACTTGGGCACAAAGGTTGGGAGGAAGTCTTGCCAAAAATCTATACACACCTTTAGAGATCTCAGTGTAGCTTTTGAGAATAATGGGGTCACCAGTAAAGAATCCACCAACCTCATTTTCCACTCATTTATGTTGGGACAAAGCAAGGTGGCTCCACTAAATTCACTAAGTACCAGTGTTTGCTGTCAACTATTGACACCAAATTGTTTTTCTTCTGGAAGAAATAAAGCAGTTCATTCAGCAAAAATTCACTACAGAAAAAGAATACAGTCTTATTCTGAGTCAGATGGAGATCAAAATATAAAGCAACATAGTCCAAATTAAGCTCAGATGTTAAATATATTTGTATCACAAATTTTTATTTATTAATCACCACTAACAGTCTGGACCTCTGTTCTGCCACTCGAGTTTAGTTCCCCATTGTATTTATAGAATATTCCTAGAATCAGCACAAGATCTGCTCAAACATCACTGTAGCTCTTAGAAAACCACTGGCACCAGTGTACCCAAGCAGCATATACATGTTATGCAAAAATGTATGCCTTCATAGAAGAGACCAACATGCAGCCCAAAGTGTTAAAAAGAATCGAGGAACAACACTTGAGTAGATGATGCATTCAATTTTTTTTTTCTTCTTTCAACCCTTCTTACCCCAAGACACGTATTCCGGATATATATGTAATGCAGAGCAGTTAATACAGACCGAGAGAGATTGACATGGCACTTATCTAAATGGATACTGAGATTCTAGGATACCTATTGCACTCTTGCTGATAGGAACTTCAGAAGCTCCAAGTCAAAACTGACTTCACAAAACCACAACAGTACGTTTCACCTTTGCCAACAGACATTGTGTAAGCTAGTTTATAGTACTGTGCCAAGTGTATATCATCCAGACTTTTCTATTTCAGCTGAAAGAAAACCCACTATCCGATAAGGTAACATGATGAATGTTCCAAGGACTGCACAAATAAGTAAAAAACCCCAAGAGTTTCTGAACTGAACTTCCCTGTTTGTTAAATTCCCCTGAGTTAAAATACATTTTGCAAATCTTACTAATGTGTGTATAGATAGACATTATCCTGCCTATTATGAATTACCAGAAAATACTGAATATTCAGAACATGAGTTCTATTTTAGTCAATATTACATGCCACCAAAAAACCCTGCCATCCCTGTTATGAAACAAAAAAACAATATTGCACAAACTTATTTGTAAGACATGATCTTAAAAATGCTATCATAAAGACAGCTTTTCAAACATTCACTAATTTTCATTAAAAAGCATTATGACTTCAGAAACCATACAAAATGGGAATAAGGCCTTGTATCATCTATTCATTTGTCCTTATTTTTCCAGCAATAAAAGAACATAAGACTCTACTGTCATAAATACTGTATAGATATATTGACACTACAGAGCACACAAACAACTCGGGAGTCCAGTGCGCTTTGTTCATGGAAGGAGAATAGAGCCCATTATCACTCAGTCATCTCGAGAGAAATAAAGAGTATAACCTGATGCGATTTTTTTTTTTAATTCAAACTTTTGATATAGAACTATTTTAAGATCTCCTGGCTACCCTCCCCTCTGCCTTCTTTTGGAGGCTTGTATGAAGCACATACAACTCATGCATCATTATTTCTACAGTCATGTTCTTTTGACAAAGAACTATTGTCAAAAAAGTCTCCGTGACAAAATACACAAATAATTGGTTGGTAAAATATCAGTGATGTGTTAAACAGATCAAGGAATGCACTGAGTCAAATTCTAATCTCCCTCTCATGCATTTCAGATGATGTTTTGAAATAAAGTTCAGTTTCTCTACATCATGGCCTGCTTGAACCTTAGTAATTACACTACCTCTAAAAGCAATGAAGGGTGAACCACAAAAGATCTGTAGCTACAGCTCTGTTCAGATAAGCATTAAAATCTGACATTTCTAGTCAGCAATTCTCAATTCCTAGAGGATTTCTAGTTGATTAGAAGTACTGTGGTACATAGCCTTTGTGTCAACATTTTAAGTATTTCATGCTTTTGGGCTAAAGAGAGAAGTCGATGATGCTTTTTACCCAAAATTAGAGATTAAACTAGGGTTTTACAAATTAAAAGGAAGAAAATAAATGTGCTTGGCAGAATATGATCCTATGCTTGTTTTTTTTTTTAAAAAAAAAAAAAAAGAGAGAGAAGGCCACCCCATTGGGCTTCCATCTGTTTGAACCAGCTCACCAAGGCCTACTTTAAATTTTGAGATACATCATGTTCCTTCATAGGTCTGGATTTACAATGAAAACCAAGCACAGACTCTTAGAACTGACACTGTCTGTAAGACTTTCACAGAAGGGGAAAAAAAAAAACCCACAAACCACAGCTACAGCTTGCATAAAAAAAAGAGCTAGACACACATATAGAAAAATAACAACGGAACGATGATCAAGAGAAAAATTTACCATGTACTCATAAGAATACTACATACGATTCTGCAGGCCATACAGCATAGTTCTCAAAACTCAAAGACTTTATTCTGCAGGGGAAATCATTATGGTTATAGCCTTACAAGAAAGTAAGGCTTATTTAACTCGTAAAACCATTTCTTTCTAAATCAGAAAGAAAGAAAAGCAAATACCAAACAACAAACCAGTATCCAATAGATTAAATATTAAACATACAAATCTTCCCAAAAGATAGAAAAATCTGCCAAGTTTTTTTCCTATGCTTATTGAATTGAAAGTCAGCATAATCCAGCCTAGAAAGAAAAGCGTTACTGGGACCAATATAACTTTATAGTGGAAAAACTTGTGTTCACAGTGAAATGTACATTTTGGATCAAATGCCATGTATCCCCAAAAGGTGCTTAGTGATCATCTCAGCCCCTTCCTTTTTACTCTTTTCCTAGAATTCACTAGTGCCAATTAAAGAGCTTAAATAGAGACTTTAATTTGTCTTAATTTTTCAAGTGCCTTTTTTAATCAGTCTTGATGTATAAAGGCCATATGAAAAGTGTTATCTTTCTAACTTCATAGATAATTGATATCTAATTTGCACTAGTACAAGAATTTAATGCAATTCAGAAGAAAACAGTGATTCATACTTGTGACCTTCTGGTAGTCACTTGGAGAAAACCTGAAGTTTGTGCCTCCAAACAAGAAATTTATTTTGTCTCAAGTGGACCAAATCCTGATTTCCTTAGAAGTGGTCAGGATTTTTCTTCTTCCAGGACAGTAGGACTCTTAGATGGAAGACTGCTATTCATATCCACCCCGGATGGAAAAAAAAAAGGAAAAAGAAAAAAAATTTAATTCTTGCCTCTTAACAAAGTAAAGAGATATCACTAAATGGAAAACCACTAAGGCTTTAACTCCTCCAGACTTTTATTCTTCTTCAAAGATGCAGACAGACTTCCATGTCTGTAAAGGCAAATTCTGTTCTCCATCACCTCTTACTGAGTGGACCTTTGGCAGGCTGAGTGGATAAGCTCATGTGAGAGGAAGAACCCAATTCTCACTTTAGCTGATTTCCTGAAGAGAAGTACCAAGATGAGAAATACTATGTGATAAAAGATTGTATACTACTCTAGACTGATTTTGTTTGAGTTTTATGAACCATAATACGTTATGGTTGATTTTCTCACCAGTGTGAGCTCAAGAAATTATATAAAGTTGTCAGAACACTAGAGGAACTTCAAATATTGCACCAGCAAGAGAAGAGTATTATCTGTGTTAGCCACTAGTAGGTACAAAAACTCCACTTGTTAACTTCCATTAAAACAAAAGAAGTGAGGAAATATTGAAGAAATTACATCATTAACTAAGCTACAAGATAAAAAAAAAAAAGACATAACCTTTTTTTAACTCCAAGTGAAACATTTTGATAGACTGGGATTTAAGTACGTCTCTTACATGTCAAAAATACACCACAGGTTATCCTGGCATCTTGTTCACTTCACAATCTAGTTAGCATACACCTGGAACCTGCTTAGCATTATAGTATTCCCAACACAGCAATTCATATTTGACATATTTTGATATGTGATGTACAAAAGCTTCTGCCACTCTGGAGCCTGTCTGTCAGCCTCCCCTGCTATTGTCCAAATCCAATAAACTAAATTAATGGAAGGGTTTCTTTTCCCTGTGTTGAATAGTCAGCAACTGATCTGCTGAAGTATCTTTAAATTTTACAAAAAATAAAATAAAAAAAAAACCACCACCACCACCCAAACCAAACCCACTTCTAAATGCTGTACTCCCAACCAATGAAAGGTTTTGTTCAAAAATCCATCTGTCACAGAAATACACATCATTGGAAAGAAAATACCTTCTGAACTACAAACAGCATTATATTATCCTGACAAAGAAATATCAGAGGACAGGTTGATCACACACCAGCTTTGTCACACGTTCTAAAAACACTCAATTCAAAACTTCAATGCTGGAACTTCTGCCAAATTTGTCATGCTATTGAACAACTATTTATCTGAAGTCATGAACAAATAGTCAAACCTGAAAGTTCTTTTGAGAAATACAGTTTTACCGGTTAGCAGCATTAATAATATTAGTCAGACCAGTCGAAAGTGTTGACATACAATACTATAATAGCAAGAAATAAAAAGACTTAAAGATAGAGAAGCCAGGAATCTAAGCACAGAGGCTTAGAAGTCAAGTATAGTGCCCCTCAAAACACATTTAAAGGTTTGGGTATGCAAGAAGCCAAAAAACCCAACACACAAACTCCAAACATCAAGGATCCAGCTGAATAGAAGGGGAAGAGTTCAGCTGTGTACAGTAACTGTTGCACATCTACACTTTCCCACAAGGTCTCCATCACCACAAGGAGTGCAGGCTCTTTTTTTTTGTTTGAGTCACAGGAGCTCTGTTCCCATGGCTACAGAGACATTCTGAATAATTTTCAGTTATTAAGGATTCTTTGTGCAGATGTTGACATTTGGAAAAGAAGGAGGGCCGACTGAAAGTTTTTAATAGGAAAGTGGCTCTGCTAAAGGAAGACTTCTGTATGGAGACCATCAAGTGAACTATCAAAATAAGGGAGTCATACGTCACAGCACCAATGAGCTCATCAGCAACGTTCTGTCACAAATTATTTCAGGCCAGGTGTAATGTCCCACAGCGCAAGAATGACTGACAGATAGTAAATCTCAAATTTCACAAAAAATTTGTCAGTAGAGTTGTTGTGGGTTTTTTTGGTTGAGCTTGCTGGGTTTCTTGGGGGGGGGGCGCACATGGATGTCCCTGTGTCCATCCCCCCTAACACTTTTTGTTGTTGTTGTTGTTTTTTTACAGTCAATGAATTTGGGGAAGTATTAACAGTCTATATTAAGTGTCAGGCAGATGGAGGGTATGAATGTCAAATTATTAACATGTCAATAATTTCTAAAAAAAAATAATCCACAGAGCTATCGAATATCTGCAGTACCATTTAGAGCAAACTTGATAAATTTGCCAATTTCCTTCATCAAATGCTTCAGCAGATGATGGTGCATATTATCCTCACCTTAACTGTTAGGAATCTTATTGGTAACTTCAAGACCATAGAAACTAACCACTTGGCACACTACTGGTAGAAACGCAAGCAAGAAAGAACATCATCCTTCCTGTACTTCTACGCCTCTGAAGAAAAAATTAAAAGTGAACTCAAAACCAAAGATGATGTTACTACAGTCATGTGGGTAACAAAGTCACCATAGTTGCTAATTCATCCCTAGACACCGTATACATCATCACAGCAAACAGCACACTTACTAGAGATTTCCTGGGAAATGAAAAGTCTTTTCAAGTGCTTGTGGATAGCCAAGATGATCAAGGCTCCAAACACATTTTAAAAACCTCCAAATTCTCAAAGGAAAAAAAGCCAACCAACCAATCACTTTCCTGACATTAAATTTTTCAGATTTCAATTAGTTTTATTAGACTTAACAATTATTAAACTACTATACTGTTCTTTTTCTTCAAGGAGCTATTAAAAAAATACCTGCTATATCTAGTGTGTATCATATCAGATGAAGCATCTAACAAGTCCACAAACTCTATTGCAGATCAAACCCTGGTTAATTTTTGATAACACACCACACAACATCAGAATGCAGAACTCATTGTATAATAGTTAAGAGAAAAAAAAAAACGAAAAGGAAAAAAACCCATACTTAAAACAGCTACCAGTTAACATTTGTTTTTTAATATTTCATATATAGTTTGATATATTAAAGAAATTCAAAATTGCTAAAAGTTACCTGTATCTTTCCTCCACACTTCTGTTGATGCACTGATGAACTGAAAGAGCACAAAACTCAGTTCTGATGAGGTACTGCAATAACTTGTACAGCAGACACTCATACATAGGCCAACTCTTCAACAAGTATAAAACCATTGATGCAAGGTTCCTGAGGGGGCTCTGCCAGGAAGACCACACCACAGCATCTACAGGAAATTGCAGCATCATGGGAAATCACTACTTCTTTGATCACCTGGCAAAAAAACCCCACAAAACAACAAACTGCATGTGTCTCCATCACCTGGAAAACTACAGTAGTCAGCACTAACAGCCTCCCACGTCAGAAGCATCATTACAGAGTCTGCCCTTGATAACATACACCAGCAAGGGGAAAGGAGAGCAGGGAGCAAAGCAGATCTGATGCAGCTGTGGTCAACTCTTCAACTGGTGGTTTCATGCAGTAATTGCCTCTGTTTAAGTGTTTGATCATAAATGTTCCATGATTCAAACTCCTGACATTGGCAAAGATCATACAGCCAGTCATTTTTTTTTCCAAGGCCTTATTCCAGCAGATCTTTATTCCAGATCAGCTGATCAAATGGCTCTAACATGCTGAATCAGCTCTAGTCTGCAGCATAAAGCCAAAAGGTGCCAGGAACACCTCACTGCTCTACTGGGGCAGGGGGGTGGCTTCAAACAAGCACGAGACTGTGAGCTTATAGATGAGATGTGCACTGCAGGATGAGTCAACAGCAAAGTCACTAATGAATGTGTAACCATATTCCTAATTTCCTTCTATGATATGAGTACATCTTGCCATCAAACCCTAATTAGTGAGTTTAGAAAAAAAAAGTTTCCCAACTGTGGTAGATGCTCCTCACAGTAGTAACCACTTCTTCGCTATCCCCCTGCAAAATAAACCCAGTTTTCAAACCCATGCTAAGCTGAACCTTTAGTGCTGCAGTAAAGCAACGGTGTCTAAAGACACCGTTAAAAATCTTTTTAACCTTTTATTGCTTGTTTTTGTCCAAGTCCTTGTCAATTAAGGACAGGTATTGAGGGCTGGAAGAACGATTTAATGAAACATGGTCAATCACTTTATTCTTTCTTTGAATATGTTCAATATATAAAATGTGGAAAATCACTCTTTGAAATTAACCTATTCCCCTGCAATCAAATGTTAGGTTACATTTAACAAATGACCCTTTTCTCCTAAGAGAGTAATCAATATTCATGGCTTTCTTCCCTGCCCCCTGCCACTACTGTCACAAATCCATTTTATATACAACTGAAGAAACAGCCATTTACTCAGAAACCCCTAATTTACGCACTTCGTTTCTCCCTCGCCACCGGAGTGACTCTTCCCACCGCGCTAGCCCAACTGCTTGTCCAAGTCAAGGCAAACATTTCCAGTTTTTCCTGAGGCAAAACGCAGAGCGGGTGCCAGTCCCCACGGCTGCAGGAGCTCCCGTCCCGCCTGGGCTTGGGGGTGCTCCCTCCTCAGCTGCCCAGGGCCTGGGGGAACCTCTCCCACCCCACCTCCCCGCCCTC
>NW_010549910.1:21271-24703 GCF_000687285.1 Phaethon lepturus | reverse complement strand
GGTTTATTCCCGATTTCGGTGACAAGAGCATCCACAGAGCACTTGCAACAGCACAGCCCCTTCTCCACCTCCCTCTACCCCCTGCCACCCCCCCGCCCCAGCTCAGCAGTAACTTGTTTGTCCGCCTGTGTGAGTTCCGGAGAGGTTTATCATGTCTGAGCAATGCCAGGCAATCCAATTACTTTGATTAATTTTAAATCTTTTCTGGATTAGATCTTTTTCAATAGTTCACCTTTACGAAGCAGTAAAGCATTGTTTTTAATGACTGGCAATTTGTGCTGCCTGCCATTTTAATTTCAGAATTTGTTTACAACTCCTGCCTGTCAGCATCAAGGCTGAAGCCTTAGATCACCCCACCAGCGTCCGGAGCCTTTCGTTGAAAAACCTGCAGAAGGGCTGCCTCAGGCAAGAGGACCCATGTACCAGAGATCAGCAGCAGTCTGATATTTCTCCTCATGTTAGTAATGCTTCAGGAAAAAAACAGTGCTGGAGCAACGCAGAGCAATGCAAGTAGAGTGAAGGAAGTCTAAAGCACTGCTGCAACAACCCTTAAAATGATCAAAATTATCGTAGGGCGGATTTGTTCTGAATAGCCCCAATGTATAAGAAGTGGCACTGACTTTAGGACCTATTGAGAGTTCTCTGTATTTTCTGGTACATCTCCTGATGACTTGCCAGCCATATCTACAGACTTTCCTATGGCTGGTGCAAATGCAGCTGAGGAGGAGCTTCCATTCATAGGAGCAGACTGACACACCTCCATCTGACTGGTGTTAGACTTCCTGACTTAATCTCTTTAGTCAGATCTCCACTAGACGGGGCTGGATGTAAAAAAATGCATACCCTGAAGACAACAAGCAGTTCAAGTGTTCTGGGTAGCACTGGTCCTTT
The DNA here is from genome assembly GCF_000687285.1 of Phaethon lepturus. Classification (NCBI taxonomy): domain Eukaryota; kingdom Metazoa; phylum Chordata; class Aves; order Phaethontiformes; family Phaethontidae; genus Phaethon; species Phaethon lepturus. The sequence continues at coordinate 23,812 of NW_010549910.1, read as the reverse complement.
GACTTCCAAAGTGTACTTTGAAACTGCTCTTCCTTAGCAGGGGCCAGAAGCAAGTAGGCTCCTTGTACCCCAAAGGCCTCCTTCACGCAATGTTTCACACCATCATGTCTGTGCCTTTCTTACTAAGTGGGCTGAAATAAATTTATACATGGTCTAGTTTTATGTGGGCTTCAGCAAATGACCTCTTAACTCAATGAGCCAAACAGAATAAAAACACATGCAAAAAATGTTCCTCTGCCCAGGAAACCAATGCAGAAAGCTCAGGAAAATCCATTTGCCCTGGCAGAAAGAACATTGCTTAATGTAATAGGGAGGGGGCAACTTTTCATCATCTTTCTTTCAGTGTATTTATCTTTGGCTAAAAGCTGTGTCAGGTTTAACAGGGAGCTACAGACCCGGAAGATGCAGCTAGCCCTAAAAGCAGCAAAGAGTAGAAAGTAGGAAGGTAGAAACTTCCAGTGGTAAGGTAATGTTTCAGGTATTGGATAGAAAAGAATCTGACAATGATTTGAGTGCGTTAGTTAAGTCTGAAAGGGAAATGAGCCTTAAAAGAGACTTCTGAATGGTACTCAAATATCCAATCTGTCATCCTTTTCTCTTCAAAATGAACTCCCTGCAGCACAATTACATAAATTAGGGTACTGGGGAACTGTGAATTTTTTATACAGTTAAAAGCGTCTTTACAGGTGTGCTTCCCAATGGCTAATGACAACAAATCGTTTAATAAATAATTTCATTTGAAAAGGTCAGATGGGCTTATATTAAATTATTTCTTCTGGGAAAACTTTGGGCTTAAAATTTCAACCTCATTTAAACAGAAGTTTGCTCAGAAGAATACTGTGGGAAAGAGCAGGCTGTCCATCAGCAGGCCATCCTGCTACATCCCCCAGCCCAGGAGCTAACGTACCAGTCTGGAAGGGCTTATCTCCCCTGCCTCCCTCTGCAGTCACATGGACAGAAATTCCTCCAAAGGGTATCTCACAGCAGCTAAATTATGCTCTGATTCACAAACAGTGTTAGATCCACTATGCTGGCCTTTGTGCATTATATGCCACAGGATGGTATTTCTCACAGTGAGCTCCTACCAATTTACTTCGTAGTCAACAGGCTCAAATGACCTCTGAACACCTAGATTTCTTCCTAAAAAACTTCTAGATTGCATTCTAGCTGATTAATCCGTGAAGCGGAGAGATGCCGGTTTTGGTCGAAGAGCCCATTCTTCCCGAGTTTTGTGGTATTGTGACTGTGGCATAGCCCCTGCACAGTGGGTCTTTTATGATGCTTACAATTAACGGGGTTTGATTTCAAAAGGGCAATACCATTCCCTGCAAATTTTGGTCTCTACAAAATACAAGCAATAGCAGCCTTAGAAAAGGTTGGGACTTAACTTACTTTTTTTTTTAAGGACTTGTAATTCTGGAACTGTGGGCTGTCCCTTCCCACACAGATGTAGCCATGCCACATTCTCCTATTACTTCTAGTTTGTCCACATCATTTCTAGATATTCCGTGAAAAGTGGTCCACCACTGTTTTGAAGCAGGAGGTGCTAATTTGTTGTGATCCCACTAAGCAAGGCACTCAAACTTTGTGAATTTTCACCTAAAATGCCACTCATTAGAGCTAACACTACAGTGCAGATAGTATAGATAATTTTACCTCCCTTCAGACAGTGGGACCCCTGAGATGTGTCATATTGAATGTGTCTCCATGGCACAGCACACCATCCTGATGCCATCTGTAGAAAGGTTACCCCACTTTGGTCTTTTGAGCTTGAACAGGATTTTCTGAAAAGAAAACGATTCTGTTCATCATTCCTACTATCAAACAAAAAGGATGTTTACATGAGAACTTGTCGCTGTACTTTTTGTTAAAGACAAGGACACACTGATGGTATAATTGCCAGTACTGAGCGGAAGCTGCCCACAGGCTCCTTCATTACAATCAGCCAACTAAGATTATCTTGCAGCAGGGGATATGCACAGCACAACACAGTCACAAAAGCCAAGTTATACACGGAGCACAGGGCAGCACAGCGCAGTCTACGCTTACACAGGTTAACTGGTTTGTGGATCACTAACTGCACCATGGGCAATGGTCTTCCTGTCAGGATCGTGCGACCACCAGCGAAGAGAAAGGCAGGTTTGCTTCCCTGCCAGCACCTAATAGCAAAGACTTTTCTTTTTCAATGTGGGGGTTTTGCTGCTCCTGCCTCATGGTATTTATTTCCATCTGTACGTTGCACCAGCAAGGGAGATGCTGAGCCCTTGGCTCTGACATCCATGCCCCTGAGCTGTACCTCTCAGACAAACTAGCATCTGTCTCCTTTTGACCCTAACCCCAATCATCTGTATTCCCACAGAGGCATGGACAGGCATCATCATCCATGCTCCACCACATTACCAGCAGCGCACACACGTTCTGGTATGGATTTGCTCCACCTTGGGGACCATGGACATACCTTTCATCTCCTGTTAGAGCAGTCACTTCTACAGTGCTACTCTCAGACTTCGAAAATACTATGAGACGGCAGCTGATCTGGCC
>NW_010549910.1:12360-21240 GCF_000687285.1 Phaethon lepturus | reverse complement strand
GGAAGAGCTACAAAACCTTTTTTCAAGTCAGAAATAAGGTGTGATAGCAGCTTTTCATGACTCATCCTGACACCAAGATTGTGGTTTCATGCTCTGAGTAGCTTCAAATGAAACTACCATTAGGCATTATTCTGTTGGGTTAGAATTAATTTCAAGTGTGTGCAGAAGTAACCAGCAACATATATAATATCTGCAATAAGGCTTTCACAGTATATTAATCCCTTCCTCAGATTGATACTGAACTCTGTCAGCCCTTTAAATCTCAAATAACTTGTGAGAAAAAAGAACTATTAACTTTTAATGAAGCACCAAAAAATGTCTCGGGCAGTACCATGAGGCATGATCTCGGAATACTTCATGTCTTGCTATAGGGAGAAGCTGGGGACCTGGAGTAGATAGGACCCCTCTCTGTATGTGCCTAAGCAAGACAGATCGCCGCGATTCACACTGCTTGACTTAAAAGTGCTTCGTAGTGCCATGCTCTGGTCTGTACGTTTAAGCCAAGATGGTAGAAATAAGGAAAAGGAGCGTGTCTTTTAGGTAAAAGTGGGATTATGGGAAGAGCAGAGGGAAATTCTTGGAACCATTCTGTCTGCCATGGAAACACAGAGTGAAATGACAAATTGCCAATAGCAAGTGGCAATGGCAAAACTACCACAATATTCAAAAGGGGAGACATGAAGGAGCAGGATTCTGTCTGTGGCAAATGAACAAAAAATAATATTCAGTGAATAAAAAGAGCAGAAAAAAAGAAGATGCTGAAGCAATGATAACACAAGTCAAAGGGCTTTGTCAACAGAGAATAGTAATAGCAAAGGAAAGTGCTGACGATTTAGCTTAAATTTGAGACCGTAGCTGTAATGGATAATGGTTAAATTTTTTAAGAAATGCAGCATCCAACTTCTCCTACTTAGACCTCCAAAGAAGTCGGCAGGTTTTTAGAAGGATATATCTCCTACTGAGACACTTCAATTAAAAAGCTGCTTCATTTCCCAAAGCATTCTGCAGCTCATAGCACCCACTAAAGAGAAAATGCACTAAGTGTATCTTTGAGTAAGATCCAAAATAAAAAAGACTGTCTCTGAAAATCCAAAGGAGTGACAAGCCTGAATGGTTGAGATATAGGACATAAAAAGCTCCTTTTAGATGTTTTTAAATTCAAAGGCTTTGAATATGGGGTATGAGTAAACCAGTTCTGAAGGAAGAGGCCAAATGCGGACTTCAGATCTGGATCAGAGATACTAAAATGAGGAATTTAAAGCAGGACCATTAATGTTCTATCTGGTGCAGCTAAGAAACATTTAATAGTCTCATACAGAAGGCATTACAAAAATTAGACTGCAAAATTTCTTCACCAAAAGGCCAGGAAAGCATTTGTCATAAATTATTTGGGTACATGTAACACAGCCCAGGAACTGCAGTATAGATTAGATGATAATCCTGGGATTTCTTTCCACAACGTTGTTCTATACGAGCTATATGTTGTTTCATCTTCTCTTAGAACAATGTGCATAAATAAAGAAAAACTGTCTGCCTTCTGCAATTGTAAACCTTGCCTAGTAAGTATTCTCTTGTACTATGGGCACAAAGGCAGAAGCAGAGGAAAAATTACAATTTCCAGGTAAAACCTCCAGGTTTTGAGTTTGAAAAGGCATTCCCAGAAATTCCAAGTAATTGCAGTAACATTCGTTAGAGGACAGGATCAAAACAGAACACTTCAACTGGCTAAACTGATCTTTATCTCCAATTGGCAAAAAGTTTCCAAGCACTGATCTTTGCTATTCCATCTATTTGGCATAGAACAGACAGAACCTACAGTGATGTGGCTTTTCAGGAATCTCTGGAAATGGGTTTGACAGTCAGAGTCTAGAATTAAGCAATCCCTAAGAGCTGACCTGGGACTACTGTGACAAGGAAGAGTCTTAGCAGAGAATGAAGCTGGTAAGCGAGTGGGGCAAAAGAGGCTGTCCCAGCGAACTTCTGCCTTGCTGCCAGAGCAAGGGAATACATTGCTGCATGCTGCCACTGCCCACAGCTGGCGCATCAGTATCCACCAAGCTATGAGTGTACCCAGGCAGGATTTGGGGAGAAAAGCATTTAACATTTGCCTTTCAGAGGCCTTCTGCTCAAGAGAAGCGTTTGTGGTAACAGGCACTTGCTCTAAGGAAGGCAGAGTTTGAAAAAAAACCCACAAAGCCTAACAAACACATCCAAAAGAAAAGGGAAAAAAAGTAGTATTTAATAATTAAACAAAATGTTTTCTGTTTAAAGACTGAAATTTTTTTTTTTTTTGGTGGTCATTCATCTCATACAATTGTGGCATCAAAACTTGTATACAGTTGTATACAAGTATATATACTGTATAACAGTCTTATACTTCTATAACAGTGTGTATATATGTATTTATATTTATATACATGCACCTTATACTTGTATGACTGTCCCTGGGCTGGTCCCTGATTCCTGCATGGCCCCAAATACTGTCACTTTTGCTGTAGGTAAGATGGGTTTCTCCAGTAAGGGATGGTAGGCGCCAGCTGGGAATATAAACTTCTTATAGCTATTTCCACATATTTCATAGACTGTTGTTGAGGGCAGGGGGTGTGCTTCTCACAGATGATTGCCATGCTAAGCTGAGCTGAACAAAGTAAACACTATTTTCTTACACAATCACAAATGATGAACACAGTTGAAGAAAACAGGAAATACACAATGGAAGAGAATTAAGAAGTTTAAAAAAAAGCGACAAGTAAAAAGAAAGGAGCTTCTACTTGGAAGAAAAGTTGCCGATTGTCCCTGGGTCACCTTGCACATTAAGCAAGCTCTGTGCAGCTCTGCTAAACCTTGTGTCATTCAGCTGTGAGATCTGCCTGAATGCCACTGTCCACAGGAACCTGTGCAGCTCTGAAAGGAAAAGACCTTTCAGATGAAAGCACCATGTCTGTTGTTTCAATAGCGCTGGCAGCCGTCTTTGTGCCGTGTAACTATGGTTGTTGACAGCCTGTTTTGCTGCTTCGTTAGATGCTTTGCCCCTATTCCCACGCTGAGAAGTAACATGACGACATAACCCATTCATAAAGGCAAACACCTCTCTGCGCTCTCCTTCCCAGGACTTTTCCACGGCCCAAGTCACCATTGGGACAGCTGAGTATGCTGGGATTACTCCTGTGTGCACATTTTTGCCAACCTCCATCCGAAGGTCACTTTCCTCTAGTGTGAATAGGCATGTTTTCACATATTAGAAAAGCATACCTCACTCTTTATGTAAGCAAGTCTAGTGTCCTTGTGAACATAAATGTCAGTTACACATTCGTTGATTTAGTAAAGCCCCTGAGCTGAATGTCTGGTTGGAATACTGAGCAGAAATACACATGGTTCTAACCCATGTGTACTGCTACCTTTTGTTTGTTTTTCCAGAAAATCACAGGATGTTTGATGCTATTGTCACATTTCACCAACTGATTTGTATTAGCAACCTTTGTAAAACTCCAGCTATACTTTATGCAATGCTTATGTAAGTCCCCTAGGATTAATTACCTTGCTGAGAGTCCAATTTATTTAGCAGTTAGGAAAAATAAAGACAGTAGCTGGTGAGTTTGCTGTTTTGAAATGAAAGGCCAGAGTCCTTAGGTCTGTTCCCAGGCTAAATGCTAGTTTTAGAAATTCATTATTTGGAAGACTCTAAACAAGAACTTTACATTGCAATCTTTTTTTGCATCATTTAGCCTCCAAATAACTTCCCTATTCAAACCGTGAGCATACTAATGAAAAGAACAAACCAACAAGAATGTAAATTGTTTACATGATAGCTTTCAGAATCAACATTTCTTTCTCAGCCTGAATTTGTCAAACTGGTAACACTGGTCTCAGGAAATGCACTGTGACACTCTAAAATGTTGCAACACCATTAGGGAAGTCACTGGAACCACCAAAAAAAGCTATCAAGGAGAAACTTTGTCTTAAGCAGAAATCCAACACCAGAATTATGTGCTCACTAAAAAATAATGGGATTTTGGCTCTGCAAGCCTCCCAGAGCCCTCTTCCCAGAAAGAGGAGATCTGTAGGCTGCAAAGCCCCTGGACTGGGCAGTGCTGGGACAATAGAAGTCCCAGCTGTGCAGAGACAGTGGGCTGCCTGTGCCATAGGGCAGCCTGACTGCCCCAGGGAGCTGCTCTTTCAGCACATTAACACCAGAAGTCACAAGAAATTACGCTTTTTGAAGGCAGCCTTTGGGACTTCTTATACGGCATCTGCAGCTGGGAAATCCTCCTGCATATATCCCACGGCTTTAGAGTCCTTTCACTGTCACCATAGCCCATTTTGCTCTAGACCCACCTTTTAACTTGAGCTCTGCCCATTTGGCTGTAAGGGCAGCGCTCAGGACCAGTGGTTTCACTGTCTATTCAACAATTTCTATTCAACAACTACAAGGCACTGCCTTGCACAGCACATGCAAATCACATCATTTCACAGTATCACTAGTATTTTCTGTGGAACAGCTTGACACATACAGCACAACGACTTGGAGCACAGTGGATGAACAACTGCTGTACAGAAGATACGTACCAAGCATGAACTGCAGATCTGGAGGGGCTGTAGTTATCAGGGCTCCAATGCCAACCTGCCTTGAGTCAATGGGGATAGACTGTTCTGCAGCAGCTGTGGGTTTGGCCTAAAGGAATATAAATCTCTGGAAGTGTTCAAAAAACGTGTGGATGTGGCACTTCAGGACATGGTTTAGAGGACACAGTGGTGCTGGATTAATGGTTGGACTTGATGATCTTGAAGGCCCTTTCTAACCTTAGTGATTCTGTGAACTATCTGGATATCCTGTTACTTGATTAACTCACTAGATAACTTAATGTGAGACATTGTTAAGACATTAAGAACAAAGTCTTAAAGAGATCATGCACGTTCCTACTGTAAAGTTTGCAAGAGCTCCCTTTAGTGTGCTAGCTTTTCTTAAGGAACACTTAAGGTTTATGTGACCCAATTTAGGGATCTTTTAGATGCAATTCTGATGTACACTGTAAGTTCACTTTGCTCCTCCCTATACTTACTATATTTACATTTTTTGTGACAGAATTCAACAATAGATTGCATCTGATTTCCTTTGTTCATTTGGCTGCACCCTTTCAGGATATTAAAAATCCCTTAATGGCTTTTCATGTATTACACTGACTGTTAAAAATAAAGCCAAGTGAAGTATTTTCTGTGAAATTCTTAATGCTGTCTGCTGGCTCCAGACAGTGGAAACTCTCCGGCCTTCCACAGATTTTCTGAAAGAAATGTCACATTAGTGGCTCTTTTACCCCAGACACATTTCACATTAACGTATTTCTTTCCTTATCTCCTTTTTCCAGAGGTAAGTGCCCACTAGCTCATGAAAGCCAAGTCTTGCGAGTGTGCATTGCAGGCCACATATTTTAGGTTTTCTGCAAATCTTCTACACTCTTCATGACCTTCTACAGCCTCCTATGGCCTCATCTGCTGGGGACTACGTAATGTGCCACAACTACACATCTTAGAAAATGTCAACTAATGGGAATAAGACTGGAGGTGCAGAAGAGGACAGAGGATCTGCTGAGTGCTTCCTTTCTTTCTGGAGAATTGGGAAACAAGAGAACTACTCCCTGGGGTGCAAGTGCTTCAAAGCAATGAGGAGGCAGCATTAGCAAAGGATGCCAAGTCCTTAATGATTCACTGCCACTTTTCCACTCTGAGTAATTCCCTGAGAGGGCAAGGAAAGCTGTCAGGGGTCCTCTGATTTACGGCCATTCAACGTTTGACTCTCCTTCTGCAGGAGCTGCCACAGCTGCAGTCCTAAAGACAACAGCCGGAGAGATCCACTGAGAAAGGTCCCTGGGAAAGTAGTTCACCCTCCTTGCTCCCCCTCCTCTCCACTGGGTAGTTTGTATCCTGCTTTTGTGTCACATCAGGTGTAGGTAGCTGCTGCCCAGCACAGACAAAACTCAAAGAGCAAGTGCAGACCACAGTTTTACACCTTCCATGCTCAGACTTGGTAACAAAGCCACTCCGCCAATTTGATGCATTCAGGGGTTTTAAAGCATTAAAAAAAAAAAAAAAAAAAAAAAAAAAAAGGGGGCTGTGCTCTATTGTCCCTGTATTGCACTGCCTCTTTAAAATCAGAAATGCATGGACAGCTTCAAGGTGCCTCCCACTGAGAAAAGGCTTTAGATGCATGCACAGAGACAGCGGAGCCATCCTCCCCTGAGCAGCAGGGCAAACCTGCTCGGGAGAGAAATGATCATTCGGTGATGTCCTCTGGCTGCTTTCAGTGATCCTTTCTCTGCTCCAGTGACAGCAGCGTGTTTGCAGGGGAGAAACTTGGAGGCTATTCCCAGGGTGCCTGAGACCTCCAACACAATGAGAGCAACTGCAGGTACAGTTAGCTGTATGTCAGTTTGTGGATGGTTGTGTTGTCGGGATTTATTTTAAAGCTCTCTGTTGGTATTTCGCAGGGAAACCTTTCTAAAACAGATACTGCTCCTTGCTCTGACCAACATACAGATTTTGCATGCAAGTATTTATTTTAGTACTTCTCTTAAATGAATGCTCACATTTCTAGGCAGCTGTGGGGATGCCTTGTAAAGCAGTCAATTGTTTGAACTGTTATTTAGTTTCAGGCTTTGTCTTTCTGTTATTCTGTTGTTCTGCAACTCTCAGTTTGAAAAGCAGTGTAGAGACAGAAGTTCTACAAGAGAGTTTCTCTCAGAAATTTATTACATGTTGATACATCAGGGGCTGAGGGTGGTTCCAGGGAAAGATAGGGGCAACAGCTCCATTATGCAGACTGTCCTTTGTAGCCATGATGGGCATTGTTCAACAACATTTGACACCCTGAAGACTGACTGTCTCAAAGCAGAAAAAGTAGTAATGCCCCTGATTCTCTTCTGGGATGGGGTGGGACTGTCCTGACAGCTGGGAGTCTGGTGTGAGGATTCACAGATGTGGCATAAGAAATGCAAGAAGACAGCCCTCTCAGCATTTTGATACAGAGTAGAGGCAAAATTAGGGTGTAGATTAGATTTTTTTCCTCAGTGCGGAAAATAAATCAATTTTTAACATTTGGTACAACTGGCGGTATAAAGAGGGGAGCCTGCTCCTCCCAGTCTTCAAAAAATCAAGTCACTTTTTCTTGCTTAAGGAAGATTTTCCCTTTTACCTCAAGGGCCTGTTTGCAGAAGCACTCTCCCTGTGAAACGGCAGATTTGCCTTCACAGCAAAGCCCTACAAGCTGGCCCATGGGACAAAATCTTGTCTATGCAAATTGGCGGAGCTCCACCGGATTGAGAGAAGCAATAATGGATTATGCTGGCTGAAAATCTGGTCCCCTAACTCCATTAATGACTGCCAAAAAGGAAAGTGCTGGCTTCGCTATTTTCTTGGGTCTCGGCAACTCTTACTTAATTAAGAAATGTATTTAGAAGCCAGGACATCAGTTGTCCTTTCATCCTCACCTACCACATGGCTCTGATTGAGATATCTAGCATAAAGGAAAAACTCTGTCCAAAAGGCACTTCAAATACTATTCAGCAAATTGAGGTGTCATCTCATTTTAGTTTTTTTACCTTCCACAGGGATGACAGCTCTGTGGGCTTGAAGGATGGCGGAGGTTTAAACTGGATTTTACATTTCTATATTGTCATTTCACTGCATGCTGAAAACAAAATTTCATTGTTGGTAAATAAAACTTCTGGGTGTAACAACCAGTGTATTATGCAACTCAAGGGATTTTATAACAGAAGCATCCTTTCACAGGGTATTTCTTCTTACTGTGCACAGCCAGCAATATTGCTGTGGGGCAATAAGGTGGCTATTGCTTTCCCTCAAGCACAGTATTTTTGCTGTAATTTCCTCTCAGGAAATGTTTTCCTCTTTTTGTTCCCACAGAAGCAGATAAGTGAGGCTGTTGCTTTACGATCTCATGGGGACAAAGACAAGGTGACTCACTGCTCAGAAGGAAACTTTGGATGAGGTCTCTCGCCTGCTACCATCATGACCTGCCACCCTGGGTAATTCTAACACGAAACCAAGGGCCAGCCAAGCCACATGTGTCGAAAGAAGACAGACATGGCCATGGAGCAAGCTGAACATAACCCAAATGCTACCGTCAACCTCAACTTTGCTGCAATCTACAATCTCCACGATGGGGATTTAACCTCCTTGCGAAACTTCTCCTTCCCTTTCAATTTCAGTTACAGCGATTACGACCTGCCACTGGACAGTGAGGACGACATGACCAAAACCCGTACCTTCTTTGCAGCCAAGATTGTGATTGGGGTTGCTCTGGTTGGCATCATGCTGGTCTGTGGCATTGGCAACTTCGTCTTCATTGCTGCTCTTGCTCGTTACAAGAAGCTGCGAAACCTCACCAACCTGCTGATTGCCAACCTGGCTATCTCAGACTTCATTGTGGCCATCGTGTGCTGCCCCTTCGAGATGGACTACTACGTGGTGCGGCAGCTGTCCTGGGAGCATGGCCACGTCCTCTGTGCCTCAGTCAACTACCTACGGACTGTCTCCCTCTATGTTTCTACCAATGCTCTCCTGGCTATAGCTGTTGACAGGTAAGTGGGGTGCTATCACTGCGCAAGGAGATGGACATTGCTTCCGGGGCTGGCTGTCCAGATTTGTAGGTTTTTAACATGCTCAGCTGTTCTGTAGAATCTGATGTCAAGGTAGATACTACACAGACCTGGGTATCTTGTTTCGTAAGTATGTAACCACATGAGGTCATGACATTACCCCGGAGAAAACTCAGTGGAAATGTCTTGACTGAACTTTTCAGGTGAAAAGAATTGATTTCTTAACATGATTTCTTTTTTTCATAAAAATACGCCTTATTCAAGTGTAGGG
>NW_010549910.1:0-12329 GCF_000687285.1 Phaethon lepturus | reverse complement strand
GAAAGAGGAGAAAGAGAAAGACAAATCAGAAAGATCCACAGATGAGAGTGTTCATCAGCACTATATAATCCTGATCCAAACCATGCATCTCTAAGGAACCTTCACTACTGGCCTACACAGCTACCCCGAGTCTAACCTTTGCTATAAACAGTGAACTAAATACTCTTCAGCAAGAGAAACAGTTGACTGGTGACAGAGAATTTGACAGGTGAGTTTCCAACAGGGTTATTGCCTTACAGGATATTTCTTTCTCCCTCTAAGGTATTTCTCCCAGCTTTTGTTCTGGTGTAAAAGATAAGACTTCTACCTAGCCTGCAAAATAGAGTTCTTCTTATTCTCTGTTGTGCTCTACTGAGAGAATCCAACAATCATTAAATTAACCATTTGATAGTACTGAGGTCTTAGCTGGACGCTCCGACCCAGAAGTGCATGCTTGGTGAGTGTGGCCAGCACTCTCCTCTCCTATTCTCCTCTTTCTTTACACACCTCTCTGAGGATGGCACAGTAACAAGCCAGGGAACACCAACAGGTCATTTATGGCACTGTGCAGAAAATGATAAAATGCTATACCAACCCAGTTTAGCAGAGATTTTCCTACAGCCTTTATAACGAGGTAAGCAGAACATACTGATATCCACCTGCTACAGTACCTGCTTTATGCTGCAGTCCTGAGATATTTCTATGCCTGCCTCTCACTCCAGGAATTTTAACAATATAATTTAATTGTATTCTTTCTTATGACTCCTGTTGTCTTAGCCTTGTGCACCGCAGAATCTTGACGGACCCAGACGCTGAGGATCAGCTTCAAGCTGACATAAGTCTGACACGACTGACTCACAGACAGCGAGAGACCCGGAGCGTAAACTCTCTACAGAAAAGCCACCAAAACAAGTCATCTTTCATGTACAAACACAATATACAACTCTGTATACACTCTGCATATACACACTGTATGATTCCCACCCCTCCCTTCCCTTTTTCCAATTTCTCTCACTTGCCATTTTACACTCTAGTCTAATGTTGCATAGTTTTTGGCACCTGATCCAAACGACAGCGCAGGAGCAGTTAACCCTGCTGATGGTTGTATAGATGTATCTTGTGCGTGGCTGATTCAGCTGTTCCTGACGTCAACAGAAGTATGTGGAAAGACTCTGAGGAAGTTTAGAGACGTTTTGCCTGGTGTGGGGTAAAGGACAATCAGCTCCTATGAAACAAATCCTTAATAAGTGTCTAACAAAATAACATTTCAACAGCAGCTGAGGACTCAGGGTTAAGCTTCTAAATACTATCATGTATGCATTACCATTTTCTGTTACTTATTTTTTTCAACTTCTAAAAAAATTTCTTGGAAAGCTCTGCTAGTGCATCCCAGGTTGATGAAGTAACATGGGTCATTCAGACCTTATGCCTGCGAAGAAATCAGATTTCTAGCATATCTCCCCAGGCATCTTTAAAAACAACCCTGGAAATGATTAATCATTGAAGTTTGTTGTAAGAACACACTGTTTTTGGTTTCACTGCCTTTTTTTTTTTTTTGTGAGCTTTTGACTTGGTAAACAGAGAGAAAGCTCATAGATTTAACAATCAACCATTCCATGTTGGTTATGCCATGTGGGTCACTCACTTCGGGCTCTAAAAAAAATGGGCTCCTAACAAAAGTCTTTCCATGTTTAAATCATTTAAAAGGACTCACCTGTGTAGAGAGGGGAAGCCTGTCCCACAGGATTTCCCTCCAGCAGGGCTCTCTTCCATCTTCCTTGATGTCTATTCACATGAAACGTAGCAATTTCACATATTTAAGGCCACATCTACACTAGAAAATAATGCAATGTGAAAGGAGAGGATCTGAAGAGCAAGAGTTTTTGCTAAGTGTCCAAGGTTCATGCTGTAAACATTTTTGTGGGGGGGGGCGGGCGGGTAGCTTTAGCTGGGTCCCCTGGACTGAACACCCACGGGTACTTGGTGCATTTTACGTACGCTTCTGGAGCACATCTTCCAGGGCAGTTTAATCTGAACTCAGTGCTCCAGGATGGCTCTGCAGTAACAGCCAAAGTGTGGTAAGCAATGACAATCAGGAAAATCCACCGCAAAAGCTCCCTCCTGACTCTCTTGTAGAGATTTACCCCATCCAGACAAAAGTTCTGCTGAGTGGATATGCATACTTACGAATGCATACACATATGTTATCCCACAACCTTGTTTCCACAGGACCTGATCTAAAAATATTCATTTATCAGCTCCACAATGAGGCTGAGTAATTCTGCTGTCCCTTGACATCTAGCCTGCACTATTAAGAGCGATGAACAATTTATTTGCTTCCGGGATCTGGCAGATGAAAAGCACCACTGACTTTCCATTTTGTTTTAGAATGAATGCCTCTTGTGGATGCTATCTATATATAAAATATATACAGATAAAAAAGCCTCTGAATTAATGAGAAATTCCACTGTTTGAAACAATTCTTTGTGTTAAATACAATTGTACTGGGACCTCCGGAGTGCCTCTGATAAAAATCTCCTTTTAACAGAAATATCCTAATCTTTCTGGGACAGTGTACTCAAGTATAAGCTCTTCTTACATCTATAGCTTCTTAAAAAATCTCACACCCCCCAAACTCCAAACAGAAAATCAGAGAGTGAATGCCATTTAGTCCTAGCCCCTTTTCAACTGAACCAAGGGCAACTGATGGATCTCGCAAGTAATGTACTTCCATTTCTTCACACTTCTTTGTGAAACGCTGCAGTGCACCTTGCAGCTTTACACTCATAAGGAGTGCAAATACCTAACTCAAGTTTTATGGTTTGGCGTATTATTTAACACAGCGTATTTAAGACTAATTAGCAATTGCCACCTCCAGCAGATGAAACAAAAATTTGCATGGGCAGAAAATGGATACACAGTCCTTTGCTGATGGCTTGAAAACATGCTCACCTGTAACCATTCATCAGCTTCAGCTCTTTGCATACCAAGAAAATAATAGAAACACTGTTAGGTATGTTTGACCTCCTAGTAAAAAAAGCATATTTAAATACAACTCTGCCTAAGGAAAACATTTTCCTGCTTCTCCATGTTTGCCTTTTTACCTGTACCTGAGTAGATGTGTATTACTGCGTATTTCAAACTCTCGCTTGAGTATGTGCCGTCCAGCAAAGAATTTCCAGATGCTATATCGTGGCATGTCCTAGATATGACATCACCTGCATATTGTGCTAGGTCCCGCGAAGATATTTGTCAGTGATAGGAATATTCTCTCTTCCTCCTCTTCCCCATCTTTTGGTAACTCCCAGACACATGATCCATGTTAAAAAGGAAAAGTCTGTGATACAAAATTGCAACTTTTTCAGTTTGCTCTTGTTAACAGGTGAGGGTTTAAGACTGAGGTCTTAAAACCATCCTCAGACACTCTAATGTACGCTCAGATTTTCAGATTGCCAAGTACCCACTGTCCTAACAAATCCTTCAGTCAATCCAGAGTTTCTGCCTAGATTCAGGAACTTGGCTCTAGGCTGCTACTTCGGAAAATGTTCTTAACTCTCCGCACAGACAAATTTGTCAGGCTTTCTCCTTAAGAATGACAGCAATTTCCTTCTGCCTAATTCTGTCCACTGTATTTTGAAGTGTGTTCTGACTAACAGTGCTTTTCAGACTTCACTTTGAATGAATTTGTGTGTTTCAGGTATCTTGCCATTGTTCACCCACTGAAACCACGCATGAATTATCAAACAGCAACCTTCCTAATTGCCTTGGTCTGGATCGTCTCCATACTTGTAGCTATCCCATCTGCATACTTTGCTACTGAAACAGTGTTATTTATAGTGAAAAACCAGGAGAAAATTTTCTGTGGTCAAATTTGGCCCGTTGATCAGCAGATGTACTACAAATCATACTTCCTCTTTATCTTTGGCATTGAATTTGTTGCACCTGTGATTACGATGACCTTGTGTTATGCCAGGATTTCTCGTGAGCTTTGGTTTAAAACCGTACCAGGATTTCAAACGGAACAGATCAGAAAGAGGCTTCGATGCAGAAGAAAAACTGTTATGGTACTGATGTGCATCCTGACTGCCTATGTTCTCTGCTGGGCACCTTTCTATGGCTTCACAATTGTCCGTGACTTTTTCCCCACCATCTTTGTGAAAGAGAAGCATTATCTTACTGCTTTTTACATAGTTGAATGCATTGCAATGAGTAACAGCATGATAAACACCATGTGTTTTGTAACTGTAAAAAATAACACCATGAAGTACTTCAAGAAGATCATGTTGCTCAGATGGAGATCAACATACAATGGAAGCAAATCTAGCACCGATTTAGACCTGAGAACAAGTGCAATGCCAGTCACAGAGGAGGTAGACTGTATAAAACTGAAATAAACGTTCTGCAATTCTAATCTCACATATTTTTGAGAGGGGGTGAAGAGGAAATAATGCCTCCTCAGAAGCTTCTCCCTTGTCTGGAGGAATACCCACCATTGGTGAGAGCCCTTGAAAAGCAGCCTACTATGCATTTCCACTAGAACTCTTTTCACTGGACTGCCGTATAATGCCGTAACTCAGACTGATGTTGTCCTTCAGTTCACTCATCTGTAAATTTGGGATGTAGACACTAATTTTAATGTTGTTTAAAATTTAAGGTCAACAAAAAAGTCTATGAATGCATTAAAGCATATTACAATGATGGAAGAGTTGACTGCTGATCCTAGCAATGACGCCTCTTTGTTTCTTCTTAGAGAAATCTCTTAACCCCATTGAGCTTATCATTCATACCTTTAAGCTATTTGGTGTCCTTTTCCTTCTGCTCACAAGAGGAAGGATGGCAAAAAAGCCCATTCTGTTTCATGTCACTCTTTACCCTCTCAGTCTACCCCACATGATGAAGCTCCTTGAAGTCTATAGACCACCAGCTTTCTATTGTCCAATGTGCAGCATGCTCTTAATGAAAGGCACGTTCTCTACAAAGCTAAATACTGCTTCACATTCTAGTGAAAAACTCAAGTCTCTTCATGTGACACCTTGTTAAGAATACTGTATCAACATTCCACTCTGTAGTTTTATGTAGAGTGTTACGCTGTTTATTATCTATTTGGAAATGGCACAGCTACATATTGAAGGGACCTGTTCCTTCTCTCACCTCCAGCTACCCTATGGGCAGCGTTTTCTGCCTTGAGTCATTGAGCTCTTCACAGAATCAATCACAAAATTGTAGAAGTGGGGAACAACATCTCCAGATTGCCTACTCCACCCCTCTGCTCAAGCAGGGTCAGCTACAACAGGTTGCCTAGGATTGTGTCCAGTTGGGCTTTGACTCCAGGGACGGAGATTCCACAGCCCTCGCAGTAAAGTGTTTTCTTATGTTCAGATGTAATTTCATGTGTTTCCACTTGTTTTTCAGTGGGACCCATGTAAAAGTTTAGCATGTTAGTGGGAAAAAATCCACCCTGCTAAACAAGGCCTAGACATCTTACCAAGTCTCTGCACACCTTCAAAATAAAGTACAAGTAGGGCCAAAATAGCATAGAGCTCTTGAGACAATCTGCCTTTCTGCAAGCAATGGAGACAGACTCTAGGCTTCAGCAAGGCAGTCACTGGTTGAATAGAGCAGCTCATTGTCTGGTTGAATGTGAGGCAACAACTTAAGATGAATTCTGCGTTGCCTCCCCACATTCTGCTTTTACTATTCTGATTTTGTGCAACTCCAGGACAGGTGTTTCTTAACTGATAATCATGATAAAGCAGGTGACAGTAGCAGTAATACCTGCTCATGTAAACTACACATAAGATATCATGGACTTTTGTGTATTGAAATCAAGTCTTTTCTATCGTGATGACAAATGCTTCCTGTTTTCAAGTATGTGGTACCGCCTACTTTTGGAGTAAATGGTTTTGTAAATAATTTGTTTATTTGTGAATTTAAAGTGAGCAGCAAATCCAGCTAATAAAACAGTAAATATGGAGTCAGTATCAGTCAGCGTTGTGAATTATTTTTTATATTTTTCCCTTACCCATAATCTTCCTACCCAAGTGACTAATGTGAATTATCCCATTTCTACTAAAGAAAAACTTATCAGGCTAACCAATTAAATTTAATGGCAAAAGGATATTCAAATCCATTAAAGTGCTCAAATTCTCTTGTCATTAGTTGCTCTTAAAAAATACACGTTGGAGAGAATCTCATAATTTGCTCTGTTAGGCAAAACAACTACTGCAATCATTCTTCAAAATTATGTTTTTGAATAGGGATAAGTACTAAATCCGTTTGTTTCCCAGCCTGCCAAAGAAATTTAAAGGACCAGAGAGTTGCAGTATTTCATCATCAAGAGGCTTAATCTTGTAATTTCTCCTGAAATTTCATGGTTTCTTCTGAAACTATGCACCCATATTATCTCCTGAAACCTATACTATTTATTGGGGATTAGCTAGCAATACTACCTGTCGAGTATCCCAATACTCTTTCCACCTATTTTTCCTAGATTTTTCTTGGTGCAACAAACAAACACCAATTTTCCACACCTGGAAATCCCGCTCAGGCTGTTATTAAAAGAAAAAAAGCTCAAACCCCATCAATCAATATAGTACCAAGCCAAAATTGGGGGAAAGAATTGCTTTAAAATTCAGGAAATCACTTTGAGATCTCCAAGAGAGCTCTTCTGGTCTGGTCTGCCCAGTGTTCTCAGCCATCACTGCGTCTCTGTCCCTGCAAAGGGTAGTAAAGTGGCAGCTGTCACAGCCCCTATTGCGGATTTAGGTTTTGGGGTCTGCAACATTGCTGTATTTTGATATTTTGAGGCTTTCCCAGCAGCAAAACAGTGTTTCAGCCTGAATGACTGGATAGCGCAGATGAAAAAGCTGTGCTTTGCCCACAACTCCCGTTTCTTGTGAAAAGCATCCCCAGAAAGAGGGGGGACTCCCACTGAAGAAGGGCGGCAGGCCCCTGTTCCCTGATCAAAGCAGTCAAGCACTCACACTGCCCTTAGCCTGTGTCTGCACCAACTCCAAACACCCCAAAACTGGTCACAGGCTTCACTCTGAGGGACCAATGTCTGCTCCTAAACAGAGCTCCAGCAACCAGGGGCCCAGGGCAGCAAGGCCAAGTGCCTTGCACGGGGACAAAAACCCCATGGAACCTTTTTGTCTCCACAGAACTCATTTTATCTAGGGAGTGACAGGGTATACCCCCTCCATCAGCCAGGGCCTGCCTGCCACCCATGACTGCACTTAAATGGAGAATTTAAAAGACTCTTAAAGTCACTTAAAAACTCCATTTAAGTGCAGAAGTGTGCAGCAGGGAGAGGTGACAGGCTCTGACCCGAGTGGCTCCCTTGGGCAGGGGGGAGCAGGCAGGCCACGGTCCAACGACAGCAGCCGAGAGAGGGGACCAGACCCCCTACTCCCTATAGCTTAAGTAAGTCGTGCAGGGAGAAAAGAACGTAAAGGTTTTTTTGTACCCACACAACTCAGGCTAGGGAACACAGGTACCAACAGGTGCTCCAGAGACAGGTGCTCCCTGTCAGGTGGGTGCTACGCTGCTGCCACCTGCCTGGCCGCTCCCCACAGAAACACTTTCTCACCTACATTGAATGGCAACATTTAGTGAGGGAATTGAATAATGCAATGCACCTACCTGAAGCTCTTCTTGCAAAAGTCATGCTTAAACTCAGAAAGAAAAGCAGAAGCTGGGAGGCAGGCAGTGTCTGTCACAGAGGAGAAGCAGCCCCTGCCAGCACAAGGCACTGGAAGGCAGCAGAAGCTGCAGCAAGACCTCCGTGGCCACCAGTTGCCCACTGTTCGCTCCAGTGGCACAGCAGCAACAAGGACTTCACCATGCAGGAGCTGTGGGATGTGTCAGGGATGAGGAGCTGGTGGGGGTGAGGCATCCTCCTGGGAGCTGTTAGCAGGGTTTAGATAACCATGCAGTGAATAAACCAGATGCCACCATCTCTCAGCTGTGGCTTGCTCCAATTTTTATTGACAAAAGCAAAAATGTGGTGCTATCACGCCGGGATTCCTGCTCAGCTGTCCTCCTGTGGCACAGCTCCCAAACCCATAGGCTTGCTTCCTTCTGCAGCAGCTACTCCAGGGATAACTGAAGGTAAAATCCAGGCCCTGCTCCTTCACACTGGCTCTCTGACAAACAAAATTCCAGGCGTAACTGGAAACTGAAATGGTGACTCCAAACGGCTAAGAGAAGATTAAGAGAAGAAAAAGCAGTTATTCTCAGCAACAGGCACTGAGAAAACAAAGTAAGTATTTTAAGAAAGCAATAGCAAGAAAAGAAACTCCAACCATTGTCTCTCTGCTAAAGGAGGATGACCTGCAACACCGCAGGCCAGAGTGGGTCACAACAGCCAGGACATGAAATTTTCCTGAGGACTGACTGACTCAGGAGCTCAGGCTTAACTGCGCTCCTTCTTTGAGCATGGCAGCCTTTCCTGTGGCAACAGCACCCTCCAGCTGCTGCCTCAGCAGCACAGCATCACATGCCTATGCTGCACATCCCTGAAAACTGCCAGCTCGCACCAGCCACCTTGGTGACAGGGCCATGTAGATATTCCCAGGATTCCCATGCCTCTAACAAGTAGCAATGGATGCTTCAGCTTTCGGTACTCAGGCACCTAGGCTCTTACTCAACACTTCTGGTGTCTGCATTCTCCCTCGCTCCCTGTGTTGGCAGAGCTGTGACCCTCACCAGGTGCTTGGGCTACCCCCTTCCAAACATGAGGTATCGTCTGTACTGAGAAAAAAACACGCCGTTGAGCAGAAGAAAGCAGAACTGAGACAAGACAGACACTACTCCCTTGGACTCACAGAGATCCTGTTCTCTCTTATGCTGTTAGGATCCTCTCTACAGACTCCACCCTAACACAGCTTGCCAGAAAAGCCCCAAAACCACTGAAGAGACAAGGATCACTGCAGCTTCCAAACTGACCTTCCTAATACCATCCAGACGAAGAGAACGAGGGACAAAACCTGATATAAAACCACCAAAAGAATAATGAATATTCTCCCCTGGGGAAAGAGCTACTGCAGCCTTGGGAGAAGTACTCACACCTGTCAGGAATCGCCCAGACAGGAAGGTGTGGACATGGGGGGAGGTTGCACAGGAATTGATTAATTATGGGCTAAGTATGGCCCCGTTACTGCCTTGGGTTCAAGATCAGAACTGAAAAGACAGGCACACAGAAGGAAAGCTCCCCCAAAGGCGTCTCTCACTGGGAAAGAAAGCCTCCCCAGACGTGACGGGAGGATGCACCACAATGAGTGAGGAACACAGTGAGAAAAGGACTAGCCTGGGGATTGGGTCTTGCAGAAGGGGATACCAAAGGCTTTCATGGATAAACAGTCTAAAGCTGTGTCAGAAGTATTGGTCACAAACTGGAAAAGAGCAGAGCAGGATATAAAGCAAACTCCTCCCGCTGCACCATTGTTGGAGGCACCGGGAAATAAGGAGGTGGGAAACACCTTCCCCCGTCCCTTATAAGTGAGCCGGGGGGCAGAGGGTGGATATATGTTCGGAGGCTCACTGAAAATTCACAGGGAGATCTGTAATCATGTGCTCTGTCGGTCCCAAATCTGTCCCCATTACCTTTTTGGTTGATACTGGAGCACAGGTATCTGTGCTTAAATTGGATGACGTGGAGCGATGTGGAGTGACACACTCTCGCCAAAGACTGTATCCAACGTTTTCAGATATATACAGCCCCAAATAACAGCTAAGATGAAGTGCCGACTGCCCGTGGAAGAAGAGTCCATTGAAATCATGACGGTTCTAGGCCCCTTCCCGATGAATTTAATGGGACTAGATGTAGTGAAGGGTAGGACCTGGATGGATGGTAAGAAGACCTGGATATTTGGCACTTCTCCCAATATTCATCTGTTGCAAACTGCTCCCCAATTACCTCCTTCCAAGATAACGAATGTTAAAACCTTATCCTCTGCCATTAGGTGCCAGAGAAGGAGTTACCCCCTTATCAGACTTGAAAGAAAGGGGAATTGTTATACCCACGCCTTGTAATTCCCCAGTGTGTCCGGTGCATAAACCAAATGGAAAATGGAGACTAACTATACACTACCGTCAGCTTAATGCCAACACAGGACCCCTGATGGCGGTTGTACCCAACATACCAGAGTTAATCTCTACTATCCAGGAGCAGGCCCACCAAGCAATGGCCACAACTGATGTGAAAGACATGTTTTTTATGGTCCCACTGCAGGAGGAGAACCGCGACCGCTTTGATTTTACATGGAAGGGACAACAGTATACCCTTACGCATCTACCCCACCACTACAAGCATTCCCCCGCTCTGGCGCACCACATCCTGGCACAGGAGTTAGTCTGAATTCCTCCTGAGGATAGAGTTAAAATTTATCAATACACTGATGATGTCCTGATAGCAGGAGACCAACAACACCCAGTGCAGAGAACAGAGGAAAAAATTACACAACATCTGGAGTCTCTGGGAGTCCAGATACGCACAGAGAAGGTACAATCTCCCACAAGTGAGGTAAAATTTCCAGGAATCTGGTGGATGGGAGGGATGGTCTGTATTCCACCCGAAACACTGAACCTAGACCAGACAAAGATGCCAGAAAACCCAAAAGAATTACAACATGCCTTGCGACTGCCAGTATTTTGGAGAAAACACATTCCCGATTTCTCTTGAATTGCATGTCCCCTGTATGATTTGTTGAGAAAGAGAGCAAAATGGGAATGAACACCCATGCATGATGAGGCGCTACAGCTGCTAGTCTTTGAGGCCAACACCCATCAAGCACTCGGGCCAGCTCACCCCACTGACCCAATCCGAGTAGAATGGGGATTTGCAAACTCGGGATTGTCAGTCCGTATGTGCCAATGGGGACCAGATGGCCCCACTCGGCTCATAGGATTTTATTCACATAGCTTTAAGGATGCCGAGAAACGGTATTCTGCCTGGGAAAAGGGACTTTTCATAGTCAGCATAGCGCTCCGAGAGGCAGAAAGGACTATCCGCCAACAACCAATCATTTTTAGAGGACCATTTAAGGTCATGAAGCCAATACTTGCTGGATCTCCTCCCCTCGAGGGAGCAGCCCAACGTGCAAATGTTCGTAAATGGTATGCACAAATTGAACATTATTGTACCATCTTCCAGGTAACGGTGGGTAGCCACAAAATTCTCCCCTTGCAAGAGGACACCGCTCCTGAGGTAATAAGCAACCCTCCACCTTCCATAATCCAAACTGCACCCCTCTTTTCAGTAGGGTTGGAAAACATTTGGTTCACTGGCTAAGCGTGAGGGAAAAACATGGAAATATCAGGCAGTAGCTCTGCAGGTAGAAACCAGAGATCAGATAATTACTGACGGAAACAGGAGTGCTCAAGTGGGAGAACTGACAGTGGCCTGGAGCATGTTTGATCGGGAGGCTGAAAAGGGAGCTCCTGTACACATCTATATAGACTCCTTCACTGTGTTTGAGGGATATACACAGTGGCTCTCCTTTTTGGAACAGAATGGCTGGGAGGTAAACTGAGTACCTGTTTGGCAGCTGGAAAAATGGCAAATTCTGAGCATAGCAAAGAAAGGAACCTTTTTAGCAGGGTGGCTGGCCTCACATCAGTTAGATGATACCCCAGTTAGCCGGTGGAAAAATAAGGCCGATGAATTAACCAGACTATCCTCCATGAGCACAGACGCATCATGAGAAAAATTGAACCGGCTGCTAGGGTGGCTACATGTAAAAAGGGGTCATACAGGGGCCCAAGATTTATACAGGGAGGCTATAAGTAGGAGGTGGCCTGTGACCAAAAAGATATTCCGCATTTGTATCTCGGCATGTGAACAATGCCACATCCATTTGGACCGGCATCCATTGGGACAACCATGCCTACAGCTGCAGGACAGAAAAGGTCTCTGAGAGACCTGGCAGGTCGATTACATAGGGCCACTGAGAAAATCTGAGGGGAAGCAATATGTGTTAGTCGAAGAGAAAGTAGTATCCAGCCTAATCCAAGCTGACGCGTTCTTACAGGCAACTGGTAATAATGCCGTAGAGGCCCTGAAAATGTAGTTTAGCTCCCTTCCTAAACCTACCTCAATCCAATCAGAAAATGGTACTCATTTCACTGCCACAGTTGTCCAAGATGGGGCTAAAGATGAAGGAATTAAATGGGTATTTCACACAACCTATTATCCCCAAGCGAATGGGATAGTAGAGAAACCAATGGCCTCTTGAAATGGTTCTTAAACCCACATGAAGTAGGATGGTCGACTCTGGGATGCGGTCAGACGTGTGAATGACAGATGGGGAATCAACGGGTGTCCTAAAATCACAGAATCACTAGGTTGGAAA
>NW_010549909.1:8638-19204 GCF_000687285.1 Phaethon lepturus | reverse complement strand
GGTCCCTTCCAACCCCAACCATTCTGTGATTTGCTGATCCTCTCTCTCTCATGTGGTTTGTACGTTAAAGAGCTTGTGGTGGTCTGGGTATGTGACCTCAGCTATACCTGCACTAGAAAATAAAATATGTGGCGGTGTGTTTGCTCATCCTGAGACCAAGCAGTGCAGCTTAGCTCATTCTATACAGCTCAGCTCCCTTCTTCCCAAAATAAGGTGCTTCATTCATACTATCTTTTAGGACTGGTCCCTGACTTACATTAACTCCAAAAACGGCATTGCTTGGGCTGATCAGCAAAAACAAAAAATGTGCCAAGGAGCGCACTAGTGATTAAACAGTCTGAGAAACCCATGCCACCGCTAGGCCATGTCCTGACCTTCTTCAGCTTAATGGTATAGATGTAGCTTTTATATTTATAAAATAAATAAGGAACACATAAAATATAGATTTAATTTCACTGTATTAGTGTTTAGCACTAATTTCCTTAGCAACACGATTTTCAGTTCTAAAGCCCGTAATGATGCCCTGGGTTTGGTACCCAACCAAAATTTCCATTTATTATATAAGATTGTTGGTTTCCTACTCAGTCTTTGGCGTGAGAGGCCTCCAATACAATCAATTAGAAAAAAAAATGGTTTTTTTCATTTTAGTTATCAGATTTGCATCTCTAAATGCACATAGGGCAGAAATCTCTCAAGGTTTATGTTACTTACATTTAATTATACATTAAATTTAAGGATTTAAAAACTTTCTGTTGTGCTTTTGAGGCCTACTATTAAAAACTGAAAATACTATTAACAAAACTATAACTATTTTTGGTTGAATTCTATATACATTTATATCATCAAAGCCTGAAGAGTTTGTTTTATAGGAAGAAGTTTTGTATGTATTTCAAAAAACATGCCTGAAAAGCACATTTATGAGCATGACAAAATAAGTTATGCATCCCTGATTAAAGGGAAATACACGCTATAATGAGGTATGAGCAATATCAGAAATGCTAGGCAAAGAACAAAGACAGAAAGCTTTGTATCGTTTAAGGCAGAGATTTGTAATTCTCACAGTTGCCAAAAGAAATCAGTCAGCTCAACTTTATGTTTTAGTCTGCAAATGTATTATGATTCTTTGCTTTCCTTCTGGCTGCACTTCTATGAGGTTTAAAGATCCATGCTCTTACGATATCAGTTATGGCTTTGACAAATGGTGCAAGTTCTTCAAATACTCCAATACAGGGATAATTACAACTTCTTAATATATAATTTTATATGTGGAATTCTTATTTTTTAATATGGACAATGTAGGATAGAAAAATAGAATTATAAAATATTTTGATTACACTTTCCATTCTGATAGTCTCTTAGAAAGTCTGATGCACCATTCTTTGAAGTGCCTCTGTTTTTTTTAAACTAATTTATGCAAAAATTTTTCAGATGTAGCAAATTGTCCTTCAAGACAATAATCATGCTAATGGGAAAGGACACCTTCACTTCAGCTGTAAAGTATCACTGCATTGTTATTTCTTTTATTGCATCCTGTTTCATTTATCTAAGTTGATGTTGAACAAATGAGTTACGGTTTGTTTTTTGCATGAGCAGGAATTTGTATTTGAAATTATGTAGGATAGCTAAAAGATGTTCTTTCTAACAACTACGTGTTACATTTTACAGG
Source organism: Phaethon lepturus (assembly GCF_000687285.1). Taxonomy (NCBI): domain Eukaryota; kingdom Metazoa; phylum Chordata; class Aves; order Phaethontiformes; family Phaethontidae; genus Phaethon; species Phaethon lepturus. Next base: position 17,538 of record NW_010549909.1, on the reverse strand, counting down.
TTTTAGCCTTTAAACCGGGAAAGAACGTCAAATTACAATTAATAGATTTTACCCTGCAATTCTTGTTCAAATCCAAGCCTCCATTTCTCCCTTCTTCTTCCACGTTCAGTTGTTTCAGTACAAATATTGAATTTGCAAGGAATATAAAATTTCACCCTATTTGTACAGCCTACATGTCTTTGAAAATAAGGACCCATAGTCCGAGGTATTGATCACTGGAGTGGAAAGCTGGATTCTCATCCCAGCCTTGTCTTGACAGTTTGTGAAATCTGTGTAGGATTCACTGCAGGTATAAAAGGAAGAAAAACACCACCTATTATTTTCTCAAGTGCTTTTGGGATTTAGAAATGTGAAATGAAATGTTAGACTGTGACATCCACAAAAATATTCTTGATGTTTCTGTAATCTCTGTAGATACACTTAATATGATGTTACAAACAAGTATCAACAGACCGGAAACACCTTTTATTATATGCATATATCTTAACAAAGCAAATAATGTTTCATCCTGATAAATACTGAAAACATTTAAAGATTTGAGTTATCTTTAAACTGGAACTCTTCCACTAACAAGAAATATTGAAGTTGTTTACTCACTAATTGACATGGAAAAAAAATGTTTTTTCCTAGATTTCAGCTTGCTGTGATGCCTTCATTCTGGCATAGACTCCCTGGTTACACACCAGACCACTGCAGGCTGGTAGACATCATGTCATAAGTCACCTTGTTCATCCTAGTGTGTTCATTACACAGATAATTATCTCAAATGCTCATGTCAAACTCCAGACCTGTAATTTTTTGAAATATAGGAAAAGAAATCAAGTATGCCTGAAAAATTCACTCCCTGATCTGGGCTCTGTATAGCTCGAACAGTCCTTCTGATTCTCCTAAGCTATGACAGCTGGCATTTAAAGAGATCATCGTTCCACAAGAACATTCCGACGTTCCTAAAATGGGAGGTGATTCTTCTGCAAACTGTGAGAAACCCCAAGAAAACTCCATCCAGCCCTCATCTCTGTTCTTTCTATGTCTCTCTCTCACTTGATCAACTCCACTCACTGGCAGTTCTCTACCCTGTGACTGTCACAGGGAAAGCACAGTATTTACCCAGAGCCAACAGGCATCAGGAGCAAGGACGTGAGTAGGGACAAAAGCAGCTCTGATTCATCACCAGCTCCTCCATCCACCCTCTGCCATGGTAAGGTGACAAGACAGAAAGGTTACTTCTCCTTTTCTGGTGTAAGCAGGCTCACTGGTGAGAGGAAAACAGTCTTGAGGCAAGACTGCAAGAGGCTGCAGGAATTTGGGGAACAGGTAAAAACAGGGCTGTAGAGGAGGCGTACACAGGCAATGGTTGGAGCAAAATGTTGGTCCTCTCCAAACCTGGACTGGATGCGTTACGGAAGAAGTTTTTGTGGGAGAGCAGAAAGTAAACTAATCCATGGGAAAATACAGGGAAATATTGGAAGTTGGACTGCAATGTTTGTAAGGACACTGCACTGAGACCAGTGCCAGCTTTGCCAGAGCTCAGGCCCAAGTCTGTTCTGCAAGGGAGCAGGGAGTAGTGGAGTCACTGCAGAGAAGGCTGGATGTCATCACAACAGCGGTGCTGGGGCCCAACAATAACACTTAAGAACAATAGCTTCGAAAGATAAGTTACAGTTGAAGGTACCCTGTTAGAAATATTTATTAATATCCATTACAAATTATTCATTTAGCCCCAAATTCCATCAGTAACCTTCTACTTCACCACAATGTAGGTATAATATTGTTCTAAATCTGTTATGAAGTCATATTCTGGTGTGGTCCTAACCAAAGCAGACTGGATATTTAGTAATATCAGAGGGTAAAAATTCTCAGGTATTTTAAGATACGCCTCTTTAACAGCTGACACTCATTTAAAAAAAAATCACTTTTGGAAGAGATAAAAGCATCAAAGAAAGTAGTGATTTCATATTTATTGAAATGGTTTGTGAATAATTTTTCTTGTACTTCTTGTCCAAAGTTTGTTAGGTACTAAGATGACATTTTCAAGACATAAAGCTTCCTTTTTGTCATATAATAAAATCTTTACCTCCTCCTCCTTCTGGCTTATGATGGGAAGTCCTAGACTCCTGTTTATAAGATCATAAAGGCAGTTACATGACAAAAATTGCAGCCACTAGTAATGATACTGTTTGTTATGAAATGAAATTGTAAAACATTCGAGTATATGTGGAATTCACTTTAATTGAATCTTGTCTAAAGAATAAATTTTCAAAGCACAAAGCCCTCAGCATGCAGGACAATGCAGTTGTGCTCTTCTAAACAAAGGCACTTCATGTCAAATTAATTTCCTCTTAAATAGATTAATAATTCTCCCTGCTGCTATACCTCATTATATTTGCCAAACTAAGCCTAGGAAAAAAGGGGAAAGAAAAAAAGAGAGAACAAGGCTAACCAACTGCTCTCATAAAAATTAATGATTATAAAAACTGAATGAAACTCCCATTGTGCCACACGATGGATATAATATCAGGAGATTAACGGGACATGAACCCTTTCTCTCTGAATTCTCTGTATCAGCGCTGAACCATCTTAAAAGCAACTAAAAATCTTTATTAAAAAAAATTTGATTACTTATGTGAATAGAATTGTATATGCACAGAGCTTCTGACTTGAAACTGGGAAATGGCCAAATAGATATGTTCATTTCCTAAATTTTACTATTTAACTTTAAAACTTACACATCTTCAATCTCTGGCAAGGACGTTATTAACCTAAAGAGAGGATGTGGTTCTGGTTCCAGGTATAATTAGCAGAACATGATCCAGCTTCAAGGAGTTCCTGCTGTGATGAAGAACACTGCTCCCATACAACCTCCAGAAGAGAAGCTGGAGCTGTATATGAACTTCAGGAAACACATTCAAGAAGACAGACTGGCCTAACTGGTTTTTACCTCCTCCCCTCCAAACTCAGCCCCATGTGAGCTGTTCTGACAAGTCCCAGTGCAGTAGTTTTTGTTACTACTGCTTTTTCAGTGGTGCATTTCAGGCCTATAAATGTTCTCTTTTCTTCCTATTTTTCCATTAGACTGCTAAATCTTTCCTAGGAAATGCAACTGAGGATGGAAACACCAATATTTAAAGATGCATAACTGAAAGCGAAGCAATGAGAATATCTATGACAAAAGGTATAAAATAAAGCTTAAGAGCTTTCTCCCTTAGAGATGTTAAAAGTTCAAATAATCACTTAACAGGGGAAAGGTTCTAGAGAGTCACCAAAATATGTATGGGAAATATAAATAAAAATGCACAGAAACCTAAATAAAGTTAAATATTAAATTGCTTTGCTTCTGATCTAAACATACAAATTAGATTAAATTTCAAAACACAGTACAATTTCATTAAGAAAATCACGTTATCTGCCTTAATGTCTTCATTGTATTGCCTGTGGTGAGGTGCTGAGCAGCTGTATCTTCCACAGGAAGGAAGGAAGGAACAAACCTGATCATCATCTACGAAAACTTTATGGACATGTGTCCTGGTTGCAGCTGGGATAAGAGTTAATTTTCTTCCTAGTAGCTGCTATAGTGCTGTGTTTTGGATTTGGGATAAAAATAATGCTGATAACGTACTGATTTCTTTAGTTGCTGGTGAGCAGTCAAGGACTGTCCAGCTTCCCAGACTGGCCAGCGAGCAGGCTGGGGGTGCGCGGGAAGCTGGGAGGGGACACGGCCAGGACAGATGACCCAGGCTGGCCAAAGGGATGTTCCATATCGTACATTGTCATGCTCAGCGTATAAACTGGGGGGTTGACCAGGGAGGGTCGCTGCTCAGGAAAGGACCTGGCATTGGTCAGCAGGTGATGAGCAATTGCATTGTGCATCACTTGTTTTTTACATCTTTTTATCATTATTTTTTGTTTCTTTCTTTTTCTGTCCTATTAAACTGTCTTTATCTCAAACCATGAATTTTACTTTTTTTTTCTGATTCTGTCCCCCATCCCACCAGGAAGGAGGCGTGAGGGAATGGCTGTGTGATGTTTAGCTGCCTGTTGGGTCAGACCACAACAAAATGTAAAGGCTATATAAAGGCATAGAAGATAACCAGGACTGAAAGTCTTCATCCATGGGTGGGTCATCTTTCTTCATTATGGACCCATACAAAAAGAAAACATACTAAAAACACCCAAGTTGTTCTTAACAAAAAAAAAAACCCTAACCACCCCGTTGGAACATATATTTAATTTAAATAGGCAGAAAAGCAGTTTGTTACAATCCCAGTTGCAACAGACGAAAGCAGTATCCTATATTGGAACAAAGGTCTGTAACCATACTGAGGATCAGTACAAAGGGTTAATAAGGATATCTCTGTGAACAAATGAACATATGAGAAATGTTCTACAACATGTGCTTAATCCTTTTAACAGATATATCCTTCTTCTCCTATTAAATATGTGCCACATATAATTTTATTAATTTTGATATGTATTTCTTCCATCCTTCATTCTTCATTTTTCATTGTGTTTACTCCCTGTGTTAGTGAAGCAATAAAAATTTCCTAAGTCAAAAAAATACTAAGTAACATTTACTTTCTTTGAAGATAATACTGAGCCACAGGTTATTTCCAGCCTAGAAGGAGTTGATAAAAAAATACTGTATTAGGGAAGATAACAGGATATAAGCAATGACCCTGGAATTTAAAGTGAGGAAAGAGACTGGTAAAAAGTCAACCACCTGCTACCTTGTGTGCAACAAATGACCATTTTCAAAACCCCACTTCTTATTCAGCTAATGTAAATCATTGGCTTGGAAATGAAGAAAAGATATTCCAATCAGGAGCTATCACATGGGATTTTACAGCCACTCTGTATTTTTTTTTTCAATATCACTCATCAAAACCATAGATTTAAAAAAAAATTAAACATTTTTAAAGAAAGAGCATACCCACAGCTATTGCTATCTTGTCTTTTCCGTAAGCAAATATTGAACAAAAATTGACCAATGCTGAAAGTCATGTTCAGCCATTAACGAAGACATGCAATTCACATATACTCAGCAAATATTCAAGTTATACTTCCCACAGAAAACACAATCCACCGAATTCACACACTTTACTAAAAAAGGTGCAAAAATGGACCTCAAAAATTATTCTAAGCTGACAGGTCTCAGGTTTTTTCTCTTATTAAAAGTATTCAGTGGCAGGGAATCTACAATTTTCCCAGGAGATTTATTACAGTACTCCATTATGTTTACAGTTCAAATATTTTTCCAAATTTGTAAAATGAATTTTTCTGCTGCAACTCAAATTCCTTCTTCTCTTATCTGCCCTGAACCTGTTGGAAAAGTCATCTTTACAACAAAATTATCTAAATCTGGGCAGTAATTATGTCCCTATTTAATATCTCTTAAGTCCAGTAAGCATTCACAGTCACAATCACTTTTTTAGTGTTGTCTCAACCATCTTTCCTGAAGTTCCTTCAGTGCCCAGAAGAGAACACAGCATTCCTGTGAAAGGTTTTCCAGTACAGTCATATCACTTTACAGATCCATATCTGTAGAGTCGGTTGTTCCTGCTAAATTACAGTTCCTTGTGCTGTCTTGAAGAGCTTTGTATTGTTTTCGTATCATCTCTCCAATCTGTTAAGACATGCCGAATTCTAATCCTTCCTCCAAAATAATTTAATTCTCTCCTGGTTTCAGGTACTCTGAAACAGCAATAACTCAAGTGTTTAGTAAAAGTTTTTGTTAACACAAGGTCCAGATTCTCACATTTCTATTTTGAAAAAAAAATTCCATGAAAACTACTCTCCCTGTATATTTGTCCAACCACTTTTGCACCCATGCTATAGTACTTTCCTCAAGAACACATCTCAATAGCTTCTTTATAAGTAAGCTGGGTGAAACAGTGCCAAAAGCTTTTCTGAAGCAAAGATATAAGATATCTACAATGTGTTTCTGTAGAGAGAGCTCTTGCCTTCGAGAATTATTGAGGAAATTGAAGATAAGTGTCTGGTTTATAATCCCCATCTCCTTTTTCCTTTCCTACCTCTTTGAAGATGGACGCCGTATTTGTCCTTTTTTAGCTTTCCGGTATTTCAGACACTTTTCAGAAATTATCAATGAGAATTTTTCTGAAATGGCCTCAGACAGTGTTTTACAAATACTAAGATTAAAGAGTTCTTCAAGGTCTTAATTATTTTGTTATGGTCAGTATGAGAAACTAGACTTAAAAAAAGGTATATATCTTTAACCAGGACATTACCACAGTTCCATGTCACTACATTACAGGACACATGGGCTTAATTTCTACTTTGTGACAGAGCTGAGTACTGATCACAGCAGCATCAGGACTGCAATGACTCATTTAGAAATGTCCACATGCAATTTGGGCTATGTAGAAAATCTGATGGAAGACAGGAAAAACTCAGGGGAAAAAAATGTGTTAAATGAAATGTTGCACTCAGAAAATTGTACCCTGTTCTATTCCAAACCTGATAGCAGGACTGAATAAGCACATTTTTAAACCATGTTATTTAATTCTCAACATTTCATTTTCTGTTCATCTGAATCACAGACTTTGCTCTACAAAACAAATAGTTCCATGATCACAGGAGCTGATGAAGTCTGGTCTGTCTGGATTCATGCCTGTTGTTGATTGATGCTGTGATTGCACCTTTTTTCAAAACCGGGAATACTTAAAAGGTCTGTCTCGCATTTGAATTCTCCACTACTTACCATCAAAGTCCACGCTGCAGCCCCTGCAGAGATCAAGAGTCTTTTGGCATTTTTTTCTCCCTTCTGTCCACAGTTTTCCCATTATTTTTATGATTTCAAGAATTCTTTTCCTGCTAAAATTCTATATCAGATTATCTTGCTCTCAGTAACTAGAAACAGAACCCAGAGAGAGTGAATCCTGCAATAAAACTTCTTAAGTCAGGTGAGATGATCTCACCTTTAGCATATACTTACAACAGACCAGAATAGTTTAATATTTTTCCGAACCATCCTTAGGTTTTGTCCCTTAATCATCAAGTGTAGTTTAATAGGAAAAGTCTTCCTGACACAAAACTTTAAAATGGCTAAAAACTAAAAAAATCATATGCTAGCAGAGATTTTTTTCCTTGCCCTAGCTTTCACCTTCAATGTCAGGAAACACTGAGAGAGAAAGAAAAGATGTGGACACCTGAGGACTTGTCAGCTCAAAATCTTCAAACTAAATTCGATCAGTTCCTCCTGTGAGTTAATAACATCAACTACAAGAAATACAAGGAACAAAGTTTTACAGACAGAGGTAACCCTGGGATAACACAGCAGTGAGTTAGCACAGCAAGACAAGACATTCAGCAGATTTTGTTAGTGAGAACAAGATTCAGAAGTGCAAGACGGAGGCTTAGAAAATCAGCTAGCAGCTCACAAACATTTGTAGGATATCATGTGCAGAAGGAAAACTCAGATTTGTGTTCATGGGAAACAGGATCTCGGCTTGATTGTCCCAGAAACAGAAACTCAGCAGAAAAGTACATGCGTAATCAAAATGGGGAACTGACATAGAATCAACTTTTTGCTGAATTTAAAAAAAAAAAGAAAATTCATAATTAAGTAGTAGAGTTTGTGCTGCCTACAAGATGAATCTAAAGTGGTTATGGATTATCACTGCTGATGGCACCTTCTTATCAAATCTTCCCTATTAAAAAGTAGATTATCTTATTCTTTTTAAGTGGTTAATAAAACAGCCTTTTTACATTTAAGAAAATCATTCTTGGCTTTTACCTGGTAAGGGTTTGCTTTCACCTAACAGTTTTTCCGCAGCAATTTGGAATGTGATTTTTATAGCAGAGTCACTGTGCTGCACTACTTACTCCTGCAAGCAGGTCTGACGCTTAAAAGTCTTTTTATGAAATACATTAGTTTAAAAGTGGAGGAAGGTAACTCATGTTGAGCATGGAGTGATAAGGTACATGTACACAAGGAAATAAAAAAAGTCTCCGTTCTTATGCCCTCAGGACGGCAGGGTAGAGGTGAACTTGTTCCCACCCAAACGAGGTGGCCACGCACAGACTGACGGTGGGAATCGCCCCTCACCTCTGCAAACTGCTAAATCGTGACCGCACTTTGTTTGGGACATTTCTGATTGACACCGGCCAAAAACATACTAGGGACCATGATAACAGTTTACCAATATGATCGGGCACCGGTGCTCAAGGTCTGTCCCCGATCGTGCTTGGTTTACTGCTACAGAGCCAGGCAGAGCCTGACGGGTGTTAACGCTGAGTGGCTGGATACCGTGATTGCATAGCCTACCTTAGCGTACACTAATTTCTCTTTTAAACAAGCCTCAGCCAGGGAACGAGGACCAAAATCTGTTTTGCAAGAGATAAGTAACACCGGTGAATTTTCTGACAGAGAATCTATGATAAAATTGACTAATGACACAGAACAAAACCTGAGCGTTACATTCAAAACTGACAAAGCTGGAAATCAAAACCTAGCTCTGACATGTCTTTGTTCTGACTAGGTCTGAAGGCTTTAATAATTTACCGATGTAAAATGGCTTTATTAATATTTAAGCTCAAAGATGGGTAGGCATGTAGAAAATAACATTAAAGCCATGGGGTAGTTTTTCTTTATTTCCTCTTTAGTCATGTTTTACAACTGTAAATATCAATAAAGACGTATTACATTTTATACTTACATTCTGCCTAGCATACTGCAGAAAACCTAAATGACATCATCTACATGCTATATGATATGAACAACTGCCTAGCTGGTTACTTGTAAAACGTGACTGCTCAAATCCATGTGCCTACACACATACACAGGATTGATATTTCCTTATCACGCACATATTAACTTTCTGTATATGCAATATCAACAGATATTCTACAAATTCCTTAACATCTGAAATGAGATGTGTTTG
>NW_010549909.1:0-8607 GCF_000687285.1 Phaethon lepturus | reverse complement strand
AGGGAAAGATTTTTTTTTTTCTTGAGAGGTAATTTAAAAACAAAAACATTCATAAGAGCTAATTAGTGTTTCTTTCACTGATTTCCATCTCTTTGTTCAGACACACACACAATTCCCAGTCACAGGCACTCTCTTTGCATCAGCCTCTGCAGGACTGGCTTTCAATCACACAGACAGCGAGGCAACAGGGCTAGATTTATTATTTTTTTCAAAGTCTAATTCAGAAACATATACTGTCCTTTTCCCTGAGATTATGATGAAGGCAGTCACACTGAACTTAAATGCACCTGTTAGTTGAAGTCACTTTGAGGTGGACTAATTGGCAAAGATAACTGTTACGCAATGTTAGAAATTTGTTGTTTCTGCAGACTGGCTGGTAACAGGTTGGTTGGGTTTTTTGGAGGGGAGAAGGGTTGTGGGTGTTTGGTGTTGTTTTTTTTCCTAAAATACAAAGGAGGAAGACAAGTTATATTGAAAAAATAATATTACTAAACCTTCTATGTATTTAATCCTTAACCTAGGACTGAATCGATGTAATTTTTATTATATAACAACTTAGAATGAAAAAGGAGTATTTAGGGTGAGGTGGGTGTGATCATCCAAATTAGCCACATCTATTCCCGGAAATAAAAGGGTGAGGGCATGGGCCCAGGCACTGGCATGCACTAGTCCATAACGTTTGACATTCAGTGAGCTCCACGTTGCGACACTAGTGCAGTCTTCCCCCCGTGCCTGGGCATAGTTTGGGGGTTAGCTGAGCCCAAAAAGACACTTTTTATGCAGTCATCCTGTTTTGGGTGTGTAAGAGAGGGGAGGGAGGGATATGATCTGTGTCATGACAGTTGGCTTCGGGCCAGAGAACAGCCCCTGTATCATTTTATTTATCAGTCTGGCTATAGCTGCTAGCTTATAGAGGAAAACACATGAGAAAATGTGATCAATAGTGGGATTCCTCCACGTTTCTTCCTTGGGACACAGAAAAGACTTGACTTCCTCAACAGAGGTAAACAAACCTAGAACTAGATCTAAGAGAAGTCGCTTTGGGAAAGTCAGGACCATCGAGCCATGTGTTTTATATGTTAGACCACAGCACACAACTAAAATTTTCTTTTTAGGTTGTTACATCCCACATGCATTATCTCAAGAGCACTTTGTCTTTCTGCTTACTTCACACTAAGGAAATAGCTATGGAACCATATTTAATCTCAAATCAGTTGTTATCTTGAAAGTTTCTTTCCTGAACAGATTCTGGTAAATCCAAAGGAATTCAAATGTTCATTCTACCAGAGAAGGCATGGATAGGATGAAATCTTTCTTCTCAGCCACTGAACTTGCAGGGGTAAAAATGTAATATGCTGTATTCCATAAAGACAACACGACATTACCACAGTAGTAATACTGTAAAACTACTAACAACCCTTTAAAAAGCAAAAGAAAACTCATCTCCCCATAAGTGAAGTATTAAAACAGTGTTCGTAATTGCAAAGTAAGACAGGGATTGGCATTTGAAGGAGAAAGTGCCACTGAACACAAGAGCTCTGCATCACACCCGGGCCATCAGGATCAGCCCCGGGCCCTGGCAGCCACCGGGCACACGGAGTTGTCCCGCTGCTACCGGCGGGTGAGCAGTCGCCATGAGACAGTCTGCAACTCTTGTGAGAGGTATAGAGAGCTCCACAAAAACGTGTAGGAGCTGTATCCGCGGGACCAGGACTTAATTGCTTGTGAATGACACCAGCATTTTCTTGGTGGAGAAAAAGCACAGGTGATAAAAGAGCAACAGTGTCAAGAACCAGCTGAATCTGGAGATTCATTTTTCACATACATAGGTTTTTATGTCAAGGTGACCAGCTCAAATCTGGCTAATAGCGGGTCATTGGTCTACAGAACTTCTTGTAGGTACTTGTGAGAGGTGTGGCTTTCCCAGTTCCAACCAGTGAACTACCTAATACTGATATTCTCAAAGTGAAACACACCTGGCCATCCCCTTACAGACACCATGTGCTTTAAGGGTGACATCATGAGGTACACGTTCGTGTAAAAATTCATAGGAGACCTTTTTACATAGCTGACATCAGAGCTCTTAGAAAGGCAGATTCTTAGATCAGAAAAGCAAAAGCCCAGCTAGAGCTCAATCTGGACACAGTCATAAAGGATAACAAAAAATGCTTCTACAAAATTTTTAACAACAAAAAGAGAGGCAAGGAGAATCTCCATCCCTTACTGGATACGGCGGGGAACATTATCACCAAGGACGAGGAACTAGTGTGGCCAGCAGGAGTAGGGAAGTGATCGTGCCCCTGTACTCGGTCGGCACTGGTGAGACCGCACCTCGAACCCTGTGTTCAGTTTTGGGCCCCTCACTACAAGAAGGACATTGAGGTGCTGGAGCGTGTCCAGAGAAGGGCAACAGAGCTGGTGAGGGGTCTGGAGCACAAGTCTTCTGAGGAGCAGCTGAGGGAACTGGGGTTGTTTAGTCTGGAGAAGAGGAGGTTGAGGGGAGACCTCATCGCTCTCTACAACTACCTGAAAGGGGGTTGTGGTGAGGTGGGTGTTGGTCTCTTCTCCCAAGTAACTAGTGATAGAACAAGAGGAAATGGCCTCAAGTTGCACCAAGGAAGGTTTAGATTGGATATTAGGAAAAGTGTCTTTACAGAGAGAGTGGTCAAGCATTGGAACAGGCTGCCCAGGTTTAGATTGGATATTAGGAAAAGTGTCTTTACAGAGAGAGTGGTCAAGCATTGGAACAGGCTGCCCAGGGATAGATTGGATATTAGGAAAAGTGTCTTTACAGAGAGAGTGGTCAAGCATTGGAACAGGCTGCCCAGGTTTAGATTGGATATTAGGAAAAGTGTCTTTACAGAGAGAGTGGTCAAGCATTGGAACAGGCTGCCCAGGGAGGTGGTGGAGTCACTGTCACTGGAAATATTCAAAAAACTTGTGGAGATGGTGCTTCAGTACATGGTTTAGGGGGCCTTGTGGTTTTGGGTTGATGGTTGGACTTGATGATGTCAAAGGTCCTTTCCAACCTTAATGATTCTGTGATCTTATATACTCAATTTGCCTTAGAAACAAAATATAGGAAAGCTTAAGCAAAAAGCCCATCCTGGGCAACAGTAACTTGGAAGTTGAGCACAGGCAGTTAAAACTGCGGTAGGAGAGCTTGCTGGTGGAAGTCCACAAAGAAACAGAAGATATGCAACTGCAGTGGTGTTCCCAGTGCTGTGGAAGATGACAATTAGAGAGCCTTAAGCTGCACGTGAAATTTGTCCCGGACTGCAGGAGAGCCTTTTTTAACTTGCACAGTGAAATGGTTAATAACGTTTACAATTTTCTTACAAACATTTTAGACTCTATATGCGATGCTAGGTCAAATCTTATGGGTGGATAAACTGTATGCAACTGTGTCGTGGTTTAGCCCCAGCAGCAACTAAGCCCCACGCAGCCACTCGCTCACTGCCCCATGGTGGGACGGGGGAGAGAGTCAGAAGAGTAAAAGTGAGGAAACTCATGAGTTGAGATAAAGACAGTTTAACAGGTAAAGCAAAAGCCGCGCACACAAGCAAAGCAAAACCAGGAATCCATTCCCCACTCCCCACGGGCAGGCAGGTGTTCAGCCATCTCCAGGGAAGCAGGGCTCCGTCACGTGTAATGGTTTCTTGGGAAGACAGACGCCATAACTCCGAACATCCCTCCACCCCTTCCTTCTTCTTCGTCCCAGCTTTATATACTGGGCATGACGCCATATGGTATGGAATACCCCTTTGGCCAGCCTGGGTCAGCTGTCCTGGCCGTGTCCCCTCCCAGCTCCCCGTGCACCCCCACCTGCTCGCTGCAGGCCAGCACGAGAAGCTGGACTGTCCTTGACTGCTCAGCAACAACCCAAAACATCAGCACATTATCAACGTTTTCTCATCCCAGATCCAAAACACAGCCTCACACTAGCTTCTGTGAAGAAAATTAACTCTATCCTGGCTGAAACCAGGACAAACTGTAATTAAATCAATGTACCGTAAGCCAGAAGGAAGCAGTAAAACACAGAAGAAAACTGCCCCCAAATTTCCTTTAGTCTTTATACCTAAAACTGTGTTGGTGATGGTTTTTAGTCTAACTTGTTTAATAATGTACATACAGTAATAAAAGAAGTATCTCTCTCCTTAAGAAACACACCGTATTTTTGGACAGGAAATTATTATATGGATAAAAGTTATAAATAGAAATGCTTGGAAAAAAAATTGTTGGAATGAAGAGAGGGTATAATTTATAATTATATTTCTATAATATAAGTTATTTTTAATTTAAATGAAGAACTTTATTGACTTTCTAGTGCAGAATACACGTAAATTATTATTAGATTGAAATTTTAGAAAAGATGTCCAAGGAACCAATGCCATTAAAAGGCAGACCCAAAACCCAGAGACCCAGCTATTCAAGTTTTTGTTAGATCCAGTTAGTATGGTTTTAATTATGCGTAAGTGAAATAATACCTGACTATCTATTCACTGTGGAATCACCTGGTAGCAAAACCAAAGCAAAGACATTAAAAAAATATCAGACAGAGGTGAAGCTGCTTCTCTATAATCTTCCTCAAAGTGATAGAAATTTTTAAAGGTCATTCCTTAACTAACTATCCAGCTGCCACTTAACACATTTTACTGTAAATAACTGTGGGAATCTGCGCCATCAATAAACATAATGTGTTTCTATATGCTACAGCCATTCTTATTTCAGATATGTCTCTATCATCTCTCCCCTCCCAGTGTATTGCTCTGAACATTAAAAAAATACATCCTAAAAACAAAGGAAAGACTAGTGTATGAAATTTCTTAATTTCTACAGAGGATTTTTGTCAAGGAATATTGAAATTAAAGGTCTAAAATGATAAAAATATAATAAAAATACAACAGACCTCTTCAGAAGACTTGTTGTTCTGTTTTATATATTCATGTACCTGCTTTTACATTATACAAAAAAGATAAATGAAGAGGGTATTTAATGTCTCAAGCACTGATAGAAACAAGAGAAAAGATTCCATTTCTTTAAATCTTGTTTACAGTCAGTAAACATATGGCTAAGACCTCACTTAGCCTCCAGTGTTAAATTCACCAAGTTTCTGCTAGAATTAACAAGCATAATAGTTTTAAAACAATTTTGTATTGAAAAAGATATAATTTTTCAACAGCTCAGGCAGTTATTTTAATGTTGTGACTTTTTAACTTTTATGTGGCAAAACAATTAATGATACATAATAAATTTTAAAAAATATTTAGATAGAGAATCAAGGTTATGGTATTTCATCTGGAAAACAATACTTAATACCGTTTTCTTTTTCCTATTGTTTCCTTTGAAATTGGAATTGTTGTATTTTAAAGTCAAATCTCTACTTCTTTTTGCTTCACAATTTACTCATATACCATTTTCCATTGCTAAAACTGAGAGATAAAACATGAAACTGAGTTTATTGAAAACACCGTTTTTTTTAAGTCAGAGTGTGAAAAGTTTTGTCATCTGTATATTTTTACAGAATTATCATAAGCCTCATTTTGTAACTCGATTTCCAATATTTTTCTCTATCTCAGCATCACTGCCTGACTGCTAAATCCAAATTATCATGAATAAATCTGTCTTTTGTTTCTCTTCCAAGCTGTACAGAGGTGTTTGGCTGTACAAACTTCAAGTACATGCCTTACAGGAACTACAACATGTGATGCTACAGATCTAGTGAAAAACTGGAACAGAGAATGGCCAGGAAGAAGGTCAAATAGTATCACATTATGCCTTCAGTAGTATGTGTACTTAACAGTGCAGCAGAAGGAGGGAGTCGCATATCCCATTTTAGTCAAAATATGTGGATTATAACATGCCATGCTGCATGAAGATTTGTATTTCTCAGATTTGGCAGAATCAAAATTTCAAAGTCACATATTTAAAGAATGCCAATGCTACACACTTTGTATTTACATTTTAAAATTACCTGACTGTATTTGAAAGCACTTACCATTTGTTATATAACATGCTACAAAAAGTGAAATCATCTGCTTATGAAATCAAGTATACATCTATTTTATGATTCTATGTGACAAGAACAAACTACTGATATTTTTCTCCATTTAGTATTTTTTCTAGCATTGTTCCCCAGCTTGCTTTCTCCTTCTCCTCACGTTCTCCCACCTTCAGCTTTTAGAACTTCAGTATTCAAGTCCATGTAGTCCCTGGCTAGTTAGCCATCCACTTCTTCACCCTTTACCTCCTCAGTTGTTTATAAATCTGGGAACTGATCTCCCATATATCAAAAGAACAGACAGCCCGAGCACTTTCTTTAGAAAGGCATATCCATTGCTTACCCCTCTGTTGTGTTCTTTCTTTGGAGGAGAAGGTACAGAACCAGGCAAGGAGACTTAATTCAGCAAAGGAAATGGCAAAAAGGGAGTCAGGAGACATCAGTGGACTGGAAATCAAGAAATAGCCTTTGACAAATGCAGTCAAAATGTGTATTATAACAGGCCATAGTATTGTTTTAAGGAAAATTTACAGTCCCATAACATAAAAACATTAATCCTAGGCTACAGTTCCTCCTAATATGAATTCTGAAATTCCTGAATAACCCTAAGTCAGAGATCAAAATATATCTTAACCCACCTCTTGTATACACCTTAAATTTAAGGTAATGTTTTTCACAATGACAGTGGCTGAGCGCTAGGATACAATTTCCCTAAAGGCTGTGGAATCAATGTTCCTGGAAGTAGTAATATCTGAGCTGGAGAAGGCTCCAAACAAGCTGACCCAATTTTGGGAATGGCTTTGCTTTGAGCAGTGGGTCAAACTAGATGACATCTGAAGGCATCCTCCAAGCTAAGCTATGCTAAAATTCTTTGTACCTGATAGAGGGTTAGGGAACTGACCATAGGCATGTCTTCATTCTTATCTGCTTCTGCTTGGAGACAGGGCAAGAAATTTTAAATGAATATTGCAAGGTTGTGGATTCTAAGCATCCAGCTTCCAAAATGGACTGAGGACTATTTTTACTTCATCTGTCATGAGACAGGACAAAACCTAACATGAGATGTTGGAGCACATAAGTGTCTTCATTCCTGGAACAGCAGTAAACCCAAACCAGAAACGCCAGACTTGTTTGCCTTTATCAAAGATGACTTTAGCCCCGGAGGGCTATAGGCATTTGGCAGCCTTTCTGTCTGAGATGGAACACACAAACTCTGAACAGCCAAAAACATGTTAAATGCAACACCTCTTCTGAACAGCCAAAAACATGTTAAATGCAACACCTCTTACCAAAATATGCAGTTAATTTCATGAAGTACTAGTTTCATAGCAGATAAAGACCAAGTCAATAATGGTCTGAACAACTGAAGCTCTCTGTACTTCAGCTGTATTAGTTTGAGCATTTAGGTGTTGAAGCCAACCTATAGACCATGGTAAGATTGATTGTTTTATTTGCTTATTTGAAAGTACATATAAGATGGTCAATTATGAAAGAGAAAAGTATCTTCTTTTCCAAAGAGTTTTGGTCTTACTCTTTAAAGCTTCATTTGTAGAAGCCTATATTCTAATGTTCCTTGAGAAAAAAGATAGTGAAACAATGTTAACTCTGAAATGTCACCTTAGGAAGTCAATTATCAGAGCCTGCTTATTGAGATATCTTTTGTGATTATGGTTTATGCTGACACTCTTAAATTAAAGGATGCAGTTGACTGAAATGAGATAATTCAACTTATAAATATACACTGCAGAAAAGAAACAGCTTATTTCAGGTCCAAAATACATTTTACTCTACCTTAATTAGGACAATATGTAAAGCAAACATGGGGAAAATAGCTTCCAATTTACTGTAAAAAGTAAAACAGTAGTTCATAAGATCAGTCTTTAAAACAAGAAATGGACAATTTGAGAGTGTTGTTCATTATTCAATATACGTGTTTCTACATGTATCATGCAAATTCTCTGAAATTAGGCTCAGAAAGGTCTGTTTATTTTCAACAGCTTGAGCAGTAGAAAAAAAGGTTAAATTAAGGATATTGTATATGACACGGGCAGGAATTACTTCTTTACAGTTTAATATTGCTCTTCCAGGTAAATATCAATCCTCATGGCAAAAAACATCCTGGTGGATCATTTCTCAGTAAGTAGCAAAAATCTTGCAGAGAAAAGAAGTATTAGAACCTCTTAAATAATAGTAAATGACATTGTTTATGGGATGATTGCCTACTTCACTGACATAAGAGTCTTTGAAAGGAGAGAACATGAGCAGTCTGAGCTAAGAGATCAGGCTTTACATGCAGAATATACAAAAGAGTTATAACCTCTGTGATGGGAAGAAGAAGGACATGTTTCATATATACTAACTTGCTAATTACACCCAGTCCTTGCCATGACTGCTGTAATATATTCAATCTCCATCAACATATCTGTGACTAGAAAGAGATCCTCACATGCTAATAGAAATAAAGCAGATGCTGGCTGGAAACTGCAGATTATTTTCTAGAAGCAAGATTAAATGAGACTGTATCATACTTCCAATTTCTTTCAATTTCACTATAGCACATATAGGGGAATACTATTACACAGAATCACAGAATCATTAAAGTTGAA
>NW_010549908.1:0-12255 GCF_000687285.1 Phaethon lepturus | reverse complement strand
TAGGCCTGTGGAGCAAACATGCCCACAGGTTCATGGCCAGGGCTCTTGGATCTCTAGTGAGCCATGGGGGGGTGAGCTCCAGCCCAACCCAGCATGTACCCCTATGCTGGAGACACCAAACTCCACCACCCCAAATTCATGAGGCGCCCAGATCTGAGCTTGGCTGGATTTTGCTGTGAGCAAGCCCAAGTGATTTCGCAGGAGTGGAAAAACAGGCTGAGGCTCAAAGACCTCGCTCCACCTTCCCCAAAACCCCAATAAAAGGAGGAGGCGTGCACCATGCGTGCCCCAGCCCTGCTTGCGGGGCAGTGGCCAACCAAGCCCACTGCGAGCCCTCTTGCTCGCACGCTGCGTGCTTGTTGCGTGCTTGGCTTTGCAGGGCTGGCCGAGAGGCATCTCCCCCCGCCAGGAGACACAATGCAAATCCCCAGCTGCTGCTTTTGTCTCCAGCTGTGGCCAGCTGCCACTATGTCCAGACATGTGAGGTTTGGATGTGTGGAAATCCCAGCTCAAGAAGGCAGCGTCTCCATCCTCCTTCCCAGAAAGCGTACGGCATGACTTTCCCAAATGGGCTCTTTTGACCTTCTTGCTCTACCCAGATCTCCCTGCTGCCTCCCCCACCCCACAGCAGACGTGCCCCAGCCACGTGTGCCCCCTATGCCGCCCGCCTGCAGAGCCCGGGGCGTGACTCCGTTTCTCACAGGCTGGCATTTCCAAAGGACACGCTCGGTGCTGAGGTCCCCATGGCAAAATCTGACCGAGACCTGTCCTTTCCCTCTGCTCACCCCTCGCAGCGACTCTTTTGGCTCCTGCGGGTGGTGATGGGCCTCTTCGTGGGAGCGGTGGTCCTCAGTGAGTACCAGGGTCCTGGGGGTGAAGCTCAAGGATGCCCAAGACATGGAGGATGGAGGAGCAAGGCGAGGGAGGGTCAATAGAGCAGCCAAGCGCCAAGTTCAGCCCATAGGATGAGTTTATGGGGCAGACCAACCCCCGTCTGTGTCTGGGACCTGGCTCCAGCAAGTGGTGGGAGGTGCAAGCACTTGCCTGCCTCCTCCCTGAAGGCTGGCCGTTGTATGTGGAGACCACTTCCAGGGCAGTCACCAAAAACCCATCGCCAACTGCGGGGGGACCCAGACAAACTGGCAGGTGTTTAGATGAGGACCAGCGCCTGGACAGAGCCATTGTCTCTAGGGTTAGGGGCTGCGCTGGGTCTGGGGAGACACCAACCCAAATGGGGGTCTCAGGGTCATGGGTCGGGGATGATGTTGGGGAAGGGCATACAAGGCTTCTGCTCCCTGGGGCTCACAACCCAGGCCTTGCCCTTGGGTTGGGGTAGATGATGCTTAGGCCATGGTGACAATCATGGCAGGTGCTTCCAGGACTAGATGTATCGCCATCAGGCCATGACTAACCTTTGAAGTCTTCACAGCCATCCAGTTCACCAGGGACTGGGAGATCGGCTGGGTGACAGCAAACACCTCCTACAAGTCCTTCAGCCGTGCCCTGGTAAATGTGGACATTGGGCTGCACATTGGCCTGGCAGGGGTGAACATCACACTGGTGGGTGAGTACGTATCACAACAGGAGGAGATTGGGTGTAAGTCTGGCAGCCATGCAGCTGAGTACTGGGGCTGTGGGCCCTCAAGCCCCAACACCAGGAAATCTCAGAACTGCCTCCAAGGCTGAGAAAGGTCTTTAGTCTCGGTCATCTGGCAGGAAACCCGGTGAAGCAGGTCAATGAGACCATCAACTACAACGAGAACTTTGCCTGGAGCTTCAATGCAGACTACGACCACAGCTATGGTGAAGGCCTGGAGAAGGGGCTGCCCAGCCCCATCCTCTATGTGGCCGAGAAGTTCACCGTGCAAAGCTCATGTGGTGTGCACAGGCAGTACCGCATCTCCGGCCACTATGCGTCCCTCACGCTGTGGTAAGTTAGAGCACGAAGTCAGCCCTATCTCTGCTCAGTGGAGAGGTGGAAAGAACCAGGTAGAGCAGAGGGAGCTTGATGGAGCCACCTTCTTCCCTGTAAGGCCATGCCAAAGCCTTGGCTGGTCTTTGGCACCCACCCGTCTGTAGAACTGGGGATGCTCATGCTTCCTGGCCTGCCCATCTCCCCAGAGTCCTCTTCTATGTGCTCTGCCCTGATGTGCAAAATTGCAGTTGGAGAAAAATTATTCTTCAGTTAAAGGAAAGAAGATGCAACTGTGTGGGGCTTATAGTGCAAGGTCCTCTCCCAAGCAAGATGCGGAGCCCCGATAAGACCAGCCCCAAGAGGGCATAAGACCTGCTGCTGGGGAGCAGGAGACACCGTCAAGAGGGTGCTCAGAGGCTGTCTTGTGGTGTAAAGCTGAGATCCCTTGTGTGTGTTGTGATCATGGAGTCTCAGAGCATCCCCACCTGTCTCAGAGGTTGTGGGAAAGGCACTGCAGGGAAGAATGAGTCTTGTGATTCCCTCTGTGGATGAAGGCTCCAGGTCCCTGCCCACATCTCCTTTTTTATTTTCAGAAAGAACAACTAGCCCTGCCCAAACCTTCTTGCTCTTGAGAAGGAGTATTTCAAGGCAAGGATGTTGATGTAAATTTATTTTTCATTATTATTCTTGGAATCAGAACAATTTGTTAGGTTCACCTCCCCAGCGAGCTAAATCCAGACCCCAGGCACAGGGCAGGGCTGGCAGCTGGGTCCACTCCAGGTGCTGAATCAGATGTGGGCACGGCTCATTGTGTGGTTCTCCAAACGAAGAGTCTCCCCTGCTGCCGTTCTCCCTTTGAACAGGTGAGAACTGCCTGCTGGTGGCCAGTTGTGGAGGACCACAAGAATCAGAGAGAGTTAATTGGGAGGGACCTCCAGAGGTTTCTACTCCAGTCCCCTGCTCAGAGTAGGGCTGATGTCAAAGCCACATCAAGGTGCTAGGTAGGCTTCATGAAGTTCAACACTGAATGCCCCCAGGCATGGAGATCCCTCTCCACCACTGCAGGACCTGTGCCACAGCTTCACCATTCATACAGTCGCAGAATCATTTGGGTTGGAAGGGAAGTCCTTAGATCAGCCTGTCCAGCCCACCTCCTCAAGCAAGGCCAGCTACAGCAGGTTGCCCAAGGCTGTGTCCTTTCATCGGGATGTGGAGAGGAGACCCTCAGAACAGGCTCGAAGTGTGACGCTTTCTGCTCGGTTTCGTGGTCCTTTTGCAGGATGGCCTTTTGCACATGGCTCATTTCCATCCTATTGTTCTCCATGCCCATCCTGCTCTACGGTGGCTACACGCTCCTGCTCACTGCTGCGTTGATGCTCTTCTCACTGCTCTTTTTCTTCACTGCAAAGAACACTCCCAAGTGTCCCATCCAGTTTGGCCCAGCTTCTCTGAAAACAGACTATGGTGGATCCTTTTGGCTGACGTTAGCGACAGGTGAGTGCTCAGCTTGCTCCTGGGGCTTTTGTTCTCCATCCCTCCAGTGATGATGCTCAGTGATGCCCCAACAGTGCTTCATCCCTTCTGTCTCCATGGCAGATCACAGAAATTTTTTTTTTTTTTTTAAATGTCATACAAGAATTTAGGATTGCATCATTAAGACTTGGGGAAAAAGAGCCAAGCAGCCAGGAGATCTGAACGGCCAAAGTTACCTGTGTGGAGGTGTGCCCAGAGGAGTGCCATGAAAGTCGTGACTCACAACAGTCAGGGAAAGACCTGGCTGGGAAGGACCCTCGGGGTTGTCTCTCCCAGCCCTTGCCCGGAGCAGGGCTAACCTCAAAGCCACCTTGTTCAGTCTGGAGGTGGATGTCCCCATGGCTAAAGATCCCCTCTGCCTTTCAGGACCTGCCCCACAGTTGTCCCACTCACGGGCAGCAATTATTTCCTTTTATCAAACCAGAATTTCCCATGTTAAAACTGTGCACCTCCGAGAAGAGACTGGCTCTTTCTCAGTAGCAGAAGCTGGCAATTAGGTCCCCCTGTAGACTCCTCTTTTTCAATCTAAACAAGCCCAGCTCCTCCAGCCTTTCCCCATACATGGTGGGCTTCAGCCCCAACTCTCCTGGCCATCTGCCCCCCATTCATTGTCTTCTCTTTTGCACTGGGGAGCCCAAACTGATGACAGAGTCCAGCTGCGGAGAGGGAAATAACACCCTTCCTTGACCTCCTGGGTGATGCCACGTTTCGTTGGCCTCCAACCCCAGATCCAGACCTAGATGGGGCTGGGACGCAGCGGGCAGGACATGCTAACATGTCTCCCCACGCTGTGCATTGCAGGACTGCTGTGTCTGCTGCTGGGCTTGGGCATCATCATCCTGAACTCCGTGCAGCCAGAGAAGCTGAAGCTTGTCTTTAACCTGGACAAGGGAAAGGGAGAAGAAGAGGGGCGGGACAAGTCCTGCCAACCAGCCGAGCCCGGCTCCTCTGTGCAGGACGTGCTGATGGTCCCCTTGGGTGAGCTTTGCGAAGTGACATCCACCCAGCTGTAAGGCACTGGGGGGAGGCAGGGCAAAGCCCAAGGACACCCCTCCTGAATTCATGCTCCGGTCCAACCCCACCAGGAGTCCAGGTGGGAAGAGGCATGACAAGAGCCGGGTGACGAGAATACCCAAGCCTGGAAAGGTGTCTCCAATATGACAGTTTGCCCTCATTTTTTTTGCTGTTGTTTTACCCCCCAGCAACTGGAAGAGCTTTTGGGGTGAGGAGAATCCATGCCCCATCCCTGGCTGTCCAGTTATGGGCACTGGGCTACTGCCCTTCCCCTTAGTCCATCCCTAACAAACCCTGAGTCCTCCCAAAGATACAGAACCAGAACAAACTGGAGAGAGACCAAATAACTGCAGACACATAGATATGAACCAAAGGAGAATTAGAGCCCACACAACAGCACCCTGACCCTGAAGGCCCCCGAGACGTCCCCTCTGCCCGGGGATACTCTTTCCATCAGCAGTTAGGAAAAGCGAGTGGAGCTGTGCTCACCAGGGTGCCCTGTATCCAGCATGTCCTCTTGGTCCAGGGTGAAGAGCAGCTTGACAAGGAGGGCCACAATTTAGTAGGTTGCTGGAGGTACCAGACCTTGGAGGTCTGGATTTCAGACCCATCTTGATGCCTTGCAGCTCAAGTTTGATGTAAGCCTCGGATGTGGTGGGCTCTACCTTGGGCTGGAAACAACATAGTCAGGGTGTTGGGTGGTTGGCTCCTGCTTCTTAGAAGTGCTTATAGACACCCCAAACCCCAGCCTGTGAGTTATGGGTGCTCTTGCAGCCCTCTGGAAGGAAATTTCGGTGGGAGGGAAGGAGAGGAGGAGATGGGAGTGGAGGTGCTACAATGCCCTGGAGAGCCGCTGTCACCACTTAGCAAGAGGTGAGCATCACACCCGGTCTGGGAGGCTTGGTTCCCTCCTGCTCAGCCATGGAAAGACATGTGTCTTGGGGCACACAGCGCTGAAATTCTGCACACCCAAGGGTGCGGCCGCCCGCTGCTGTCTGCTGACAGCCAGCAGGTACCCTGCCCGCGCAGGGAGGGAGGGGATGGAGCACGTTTCATGTTTGCATCCCTTTAACTCTGTGCAGGTTTTGCAACATTTTTTTTTTTTTTTTCTGTTTTGTGCTCACTTATTTTCCCCTCTATCTCAGTAAAAGAAGTTGGACCCGGTCTTTCTCCTGTCTGTTGGTGGAGGCATCCCTCTGAGGGCTGGTGGGCCGGGGATGCTCTGTTGCTGCAACACAGCAGCCGTAGGGAAGGGAAGGTGGCGAAGGCAGAGCCCTTTTGTGGTCCCATGTGGGGCATCTGACCCCGGTTAGCCGGCGCAGGGCAATAAGGGCAAGTCAACAGGCAATAAATAGGGCATCTGAGCATACGCAGACAAAAGAGCAGGGGGGATATGGGAGGACTTTAGCTCCTGGAGGGACCCTGGGCCTGTGGAAGGTTTGATGGGAGCAATCCCCAGTCCAGCGGAGAGGTTTGCAGAGGGACCACCATGGGGTAGGCCCTCTGGGGAGGGGGTGCTCAGACGTGGCATCTTGCCCCATCCTGCTCCAGATGGAACAGCCTTCAGTGAGGACCTAGAGGACCCAACAGACATGTAAAAACAAGTTGGAGCTGAACTCCTCGGGCTCGGAAGACCTCAGCCAGGATGTTCCCAGCGACGTGTACCAGGAGATGCTTCAGCCCACAGATGGACTAGATCCGAGGTGCAACGAACCCCTTTTATTTACCGAATATAAATTCAGCCTTCCCCTGGCATGCTCTCCCTCGCAGCCCAGGCTGGGGGCAGGGGAGTGGGCAGCTCTGCTGCCTGCTAGATGGCATGGTGGCTGCACGCCCTGGTGCAACGACTGCCTCCAGGCATGGCCACCACGGTCCCTGCAGACCCTGGGCTGTGCTCTTGGAAGCGCTTACGGTGTTTGCTCCATGGCTGGCACTGGCCCTCTGGTTAGATGCCAGGTTCCCTGGACAGCGTGGGGCCACAAGCAGCCTGGGCCAAGAGCCAGGGGTTTAATGGTGATTATTTTACATCTCATTGTCCAACAATGGTTCAGTCCGACCAGGAAACTGAGCCAGCGGCTGTGGTGGGCGGGCGCAGGGGCGCCACCACAGGCCGGGGGCCATACAGCCACAGCTCTCATAGTGCATGTGGAAAAGCTGCTATGACAACATGCAGCGAGGCAAAATAATCATCTCCGAGCGATGGCCCTCGTGTGTGCACCTCCCTGTGGTGGCAAGGGAAGAAGCCTTCCACCTGCAAATCTCCTCGCCGGTGGCCAGCCCCCATGACACGGCCAGCCCCTGTTGTCCTGACCCCCTGCTCTGCACGGGACACGGTGCTTGAGGGGGTTTCTGCATCCCCCATCATGTCCTCGACACTGCTCAGCTGGCCCCACGCAATGTCTGCTGCAGAAATCCCGGCCGGCCGGTGTTTGCCAGGAAGTGGGCAAGACACGCAGAGATCTGGTCTCCCTGTGCTTCAAACAGATAGAATTTTGTTTAAGTTTTATTTCTTTGGGTTCATGCCCCTACATGTCTGATGCCACAGGCCTTCTGCTGAGGATGCTGCTGAGCGGGGGGGAACATGCCTAAAAAGCAGGAGATGAGGCTGGAGAGTGCCAGGTGCGGTGGCAGAAAGGATGGGAAACCCTCCAGCCTCCCGTGCTTTCAGGTCAGGGGATCTGTCCCACACCAACCCCGATAACTTGTGGTTGATTGCAGCATCTTCCCACCATGCCTCCGGACCTGACATGTCTGGATGCAAGAAAGACTCAAGAAAGGATCTTCCCTTTTCCTGAGGGAGTTTTGTTGGTTTCATCTTATGGCTTTTGTCCTGCTGCTTGACTAGTTAAGGTCCTTTTGAGGCTCTCTTACATCCCTGCTGCTCCCCACGACAAGGGTTTCTCAATTGCTCACCTTGGCACATGCCAACAAGACTTGTCCTTCCTTGGGGGCACCTCTGCCAGGGCAGCTTCCCCCCCCCCGGGAAGGGTGCTGCTGCTGGGGGCTCGCAAGTCGTTGCCTTCAGATATGCCGCACAGCCCCCTCTTAAGAAACCAGCCCCCCCAAATGCCCAAAGTGTTTCAAAGGAGTGGGTTTTTAACAAAGTTTTATTGAAAATAATAATTCTTGTGCATAACAAATCACATTAGTGCAACACAAATATCGTGTGAAAGAAACAAGTAACTTAACAGCGGGGTTTTTTTTTCTCAGAGAGCCAAAATACTGAAATTATGTCCTTTACAATGAATTGGACTGAAGCTGCCCAGGTGTCCGGCAGTCTCCTGGTGCCAGCCCATGGAGGCTTCATCAGGCCAGTGGGTTTGGTGCCAGAGCCTGTCTTCTGTTTGCAGTCACGCAACTTGATGCACTTCATTTCTCACCTTGGCTGGATCTGACTCCTGGCCTCAGGCTTGCATTTCGTGGTGAGCCCAGCCAGCCCAAGTGTGCTCCAGCTGGATGAGGGTAACTTCATTCTTCCCTCTCCTTCCTTTCTTCCTCCTTTTCTCCTTCTTCTTTTTGGCCTACTCTAGACTACGAGTCTTGTCTAATAAAGCCCAAGTTCAAAAGTGAAAATAATTACATCACCACATCCTCCCCAGCAAACTCCTGCCTATGTTTACTCAGTCTTTATTTCTGGAGCAGCTTTTTTTACTCTAGTTCACACAGCACCCAGCCTGACGGAGTCTGGGTCTGTGCCTGGCTTTCCTAGGTACACCTAAAGGTCTACACTAAACATCAGTGCTTGGGGAAGAAATGATCAGGTTTAATCACTGGCTTTTGGAGTTGTGGGTGCTCACGGTGAGAAATTTCACCAGCAAGCTCAGTTTCTGGGGTGGGAACTGGCCAGCAGAGACTCACAGCACCAAGCTGTGCCAGGGCATGGAGCAGAATGGGCATTTCTCCTGGGACAGAGATCCCCAGGTGAGTGTGCAGCTCAAGACGCTGCCCTTCTCCAGAGGGCACCGTCGGGGAGATAGAGTCTGCAAAAGCACTTCTCGGCAAGTACTCATCCCAGCATGGAGTCATGCACTCTTCAAAGGCAGTTGGATGGGGAAATGGGTCTCGGGGACATCAAGAAGGGTTTGGTACTCTGCCCTTTCAGGCCCACCGTCAGGAAAGAAGTGGAAAAGCCTTCTTCTAGATGTTGTTGAGGTTGAGTTTGGAGGGCTGAGGAGACAGCCCTTTGTTCACAACATGAGGGTTGACATACACTTCAGTCATTTCCTGGTATTCCTCTGCTTTGTCCTCACGGAGATCAAAGAGAGTTTTCAGTAGGTCCAAGTTGAAGCAGTGCAGTGCGACAACAGTGATCCCAGCCACAAAACAGAGCAAACCTGGAGGACAACACACTCTCTGAGAGCGTTCCTGTAAACACCAGCACACTCCCCACCCCACACCCCTCCTCTGATGTCCCCCTGCCAGGGGGACGATGCCTTCTCACACCCAGAGGGAGAAGGTGCCCTGATGTAGCTCGGTGTCCTTACCGATCACGAGTGTGAGCCAGAAAGATCCCCCATAGCCTGTGCGCAGGGTTGCGGTCCCAAACTGGATTTGGCACATCGGGGAGTTCCTCACGGTGGAGAAGGAGAGCAACGAAAAGATCACGAAGGCCCCTGTGACCAGGAGCATGTAGCCTCCATAGACGAGGACAGGCATGCAGAAGAGCATGTTGGAGATGAGCCAGGTGCAAAAGGCCACCCTGGAGACAAGAGAAGACCAACGGGTAAGTTGTGCAAGTGCCACGGGCTAGGATGCTCTGTGTGAGGATTTCCGTGCAGGAGGAGGAATCTGGGCTCCAGGCTGCGCTCTATGAGGCCAAGAAGCTCTGTGGGCAGGCCAAAGTGATCCCTAGCCTCCCGGGCTGAGCAAGCAGACGTGCGATGCTCGCACTGCTGCATCCAGAAGACAGGAGCCCGGATTTCCTCTTCCCATTGCTCAGCCCACAGACCATACCAGCCTCAAGGAGGCCACAGCAGCCCACTCAGTCTATCTAGACCATCTCAGCTCCCTGCCCTTCCACATGTGGGTCAGTGCAGACCCCAGAGAGCAGCACACAGGACTGGGATAACTGCAGAAGCAGGCATAAGTCATTTGCAGCAGCTCTGGACTTGGCTGAGGAGCTGGGTGACAGGAGAAGCCTTCAGCTAGGGGCCAGAACCTCTTGCTCCATGGCATTGCCAGGCCCCTTTCCTAGCTTCTGCATCCCTGCTGTCAAACCCAGAGCAGGGGGAGCAGCATTGTAATGGCCCTTGCCCTCCACAAGCCATGGTAGAGGGGACCATCTCCTGACAGCTGTGGACCAGCTCTCCCCCAGCCCAAATCAGCAGCAACATGTCGCTGCCCAGCAGACCTTGTTAAAGAGTCGAGAAAGACTCCACAATAACAGCATCATCAGTTTTTCCTCATCTGGTTCCACTCCCAGACTTTAAATACCCTCACAAAAGGGGATGGGAGAGTTCTGCACATGCCCATGGAGCTCTCTGGGAGACCAAGGATGGCAGCTCCAAATCCCTCTTTGGGGATAGACCCCTGCCATCATCACCACATCACGGCAAGGATCTGCACCACGTTCCTCTCTCTTGTGCCCAGCCCTGGTGGAGTTGACCATCAGAGAGAACCCGGACCTCCTATCTGCCCACCCCAAGGTGCCTACAGGGCCATCGGTTTGACCGCAAACCTTGCAGAGGGTCTCTGCGTGCACATGGCTTTCCTTCTGGCAGCATGCAATTACCAGCCATCCCAGAGGCCTAGGGACAAGGCAGAAGAGCCCTTCCTACACCCTTTCATCTCCCCTGCCTGCACCAGGAGAGAAGGGCTCACCAGAGAGTGGCCGATGCGTAGTGGCCGGAGATGCGGTACTGCCTGTGCACGCCGCATGGGCTTTGCGCGGTGAACTTCTCGGCCACGTAGAGGATGGGGCTCGGCAGCCCCTTCTCCAGGCCTTCACCATAGCTGTGGTCGTAGTCCGCACCGAAGCTCCAGGCAAAGTTCTCGTTGTAGTTGATGGTCTCATTGACCTGCTTCACCGGGTTTCCTGCCGGAGGGAGAAGACTGAGGTCCTGCTGTGTCCCAGCACGGGCACCCCTGGGACAGCGGGGTCCCCGGAGCCTCCGCACGGACCAAGGCCACCCACAGAGCACTTGGAGATGTCCTGGGGCCATCAGCTGCGGATGGGGACATCAGACTCACCCAGGAGCGTGACGTTCACCCCCGCCAGGCCGATGTGCAGCCCGACGTCTGTGTTCACCAGGACGTGGCTGAAGGACTTGTAGGAGGTGTTTGCCTTCACCCAGCCAGTCTCCCAGTCTCCCGTGAACTGGACAGCTGCCAGGAAAAGTAAAGCCGGGGTTAAAGAGGGGCCAGTCTCAGGCTTTGCTGCGCGCAAGGAGGGGATCACGGGCGAGCACGAACGGCGGCGTTCCCACCGCGGCGCTGCGAAGGAGCGTGAGGAGGGCAGGAGAGCTGACTCAGCCACCGGGACGTGCCTCAACCAGCTCCCACGCCCCGGTGGAGCTCATGTCCTCCCCTTGCTGAGCATCCACTCCCTTGATCAGGGAGTGAGGGAGCTCAGGTCCCCAGGGGCGAACCCCATGACCCGGTTCCGCCTTGGACATTCTCTCCAAGGGCTTCCCTGCGAGCTGCCCACCATGAGGAGCACCGCAGCCCCTGGGGACAGGGCTCGGAAATGAGCCCGCTCCTCGTCCTCGGGCGCGGGGGTGAGTGCCATTCCAAGTGTTAAGCTCCCTAGATCGCAGTGTTAGCGAACAGCGAAGGCCACGGCCAAACGGAGGCAGTGGAGAGGGGTGGCAAGTGCGTCACGGCTCTGACAGGCATTTCAGCTGGGGGAAAAAGAAAACCGCGAAGCATTTCTGGTACATGTTTTTTGGAACAACGTATCCCCTTCTGAAACGCTTTCACTTTGCAGTGGGGCTTACTTTTCCATCATTGAAATGAGCTGAAGGTGAAGGCAATGATTTAAGCTCAGGCTGAACAAGAAAACTTGCCAAGAAAACAAGTTCACCCGCTGAATCAACTTGTGAGGGCACTGATCCAGTAGCAGCTCTGCAGGAACGTCTTCCAGCTGCAGGGTCGAGTGTGCCCTGCTGCCACCAGACAGAAACCCTGACGCTGGCTTCAAAACAGCTAATTCCTCTTGTGTGCTCAAGCAGCACCCGGCTGCACCCTTGTAAGAAGAGGATGGCTCTCCAGGGCTGAGCTGGTTAAGGCTGTGGAGCAAAGCCCTGACCTCCACCCCTCTGCCATCTCCATCCTGGCACCAGGGGCAGCTTTGGCGTCATCTCCCAGCACCTGGACATCCCCAGGTGGAGGGTGACCACCGCATGCCGGACTGGCCCACGTGTCAGCAGGTAGAGTCCTGTGGCTGGTCATAGCCTCGCTATCTACTTCTACTGCCTGGTCAAATTGTGGGTTGAGTCATTTATGTCGTGCTTCATCATCCTTCTCCAAGCAGTCGTGTAATGCACCCCGTTCTTCACAGCAGGAGGGTTTCTTTGATCTAGGGTCAGGGCTGATGCTCTCCCCATCTTCTACCCCCTCAATACATCTTCTGCTCATACGTCCTGTCACCCTGTCCGCGTTGGAAATCCCACGCCTTCGTTTCCACCACCAGCCCCATTTATCGCAGAAGATTTCCTGGTTTCTACTAAACCAAATCCTCTCCATCATCTTCTCCTGCCTTGCCCCTTGGAAGGTCTCCACCGCCCCCCCCTCCACTTCTGCTTGTGCTTTATTTCAACCTGCTGTCTCCACGTCACTGCGAGGCTCCTCTCATG
>NW_010549907.1:9275-16933 GCF_000687285.1 Phaethon lepturus | reverse complement strand
TACCAAACCCTCGCCACGCAAACCCGGTACAGCAAGGAACAGGTATTAGACCACATAGTTCCAAAATTTTTTTCCAAGGTCTTTGAAAATGGTGTCCATGTCTTCTTGAGAGATGTTAGTTAGTGCTACAAAGTACATCTTCCTTCAACTTGTACCTTCACCACCTTTACCAATTAAAATGCAGGTAAAATCTGAGTAACGTGATGTAACTTCAAATAATTTATGCCGCACCTCCCATCTGCACATCTAACAGACAGCGAATTACGTTATTACCTAGCGCTGAATGGAGAGCTCTTAGAAGAAATTACTGGATGCATCCAGGCACCTGCATCACCTTCAACTTGTGCCCAGCACGGTGCAGGACAGTCCCCGCCGTTGCCCTCCCCAACAGCAAGCATTGCCTTTCAAAAGGATCGGTGCCTCCTAATACTTTCTTGAGCATAGTCCCTCCTTGGGCTCTGATTACTTCTCCTCTCCCCTATGTATTCTGTCATCTTTCAAATCTAATACTGAATTTTTATTTATAATTTTCATTGGGGTTGAGCACCTGTGTTTTCAAATGGAATAAAAAACAGATGTGAAATGATTACGATACAGCATTCTTTCACAGGACTGAAGGCATATTCCTGGCACCTATTATTCTAATTTTGCTTCCTTCTGAGGTCATCTTTTAATTTCAGAGTATTCTGTTCTTTCTGAAATTGCGACAAACAGGGGAAAAAAATACGCTTGAAGTTTCTCCAGGATCTAGTCATGTGCATATTGCACTTGGAGGGGAAGCAGGTAGATATCTGCTTTACTGATGTTCCAGTATGCAGCATAAAAGATAAAAAGCGTCAAAAGCATGGAGCAAACATCGAGTCAGCCCACACAGCCTGTGTGCATACTTTTTCCGGTTTCAGCTGCACACCTAAAATCGCTGCAATCCAGAAAGGGCGGCCAAGTGGTGTTCGTGGTGTGGAGAAGCTGGTAAGGCCTGGCCTGGCTGGGGAAAACACTTGCTGGTTTTCAAAAAGTAGGAAGGAGTAAATCACAATCGTTAAAAACATAGAATTTGCTTGCAATTAATCATTATGGGGATGCTGTCAAGTCCTCAGGATTTTAATTACCGTAAAGTGAAATCTTGTTTTATTAAGCATTCCAGCTGCACTGTGTTTCGTTAAGAGTACCACTCTTCAGCTCCTGCTAATTACAGAATATACCAAATATACCAAAACTTCCATCAAACTCCCAAACACCAATAAAGCTACTTCTGCAACAGCAGCCTCCCCATTATTTCCACTTACCTTTTTTACCTGAAACTTTGTCAGGTTCCCTCCTCTTTGCCCCGTGTCCCTCCTCCCACCCCTGTGCTGCCTCACCTCTGGCCTCCGCTGAGCCTCCGGTGACCTGCCAATGCAGGGATGGCTCCGTCCCAACACGGAGAGGCAACGAAGGTGGGATGGACTTGGGCACCGAGCCGGTACAGCATCCTCCACCGGGCAGGTTGCGCGCCAGCAGCCAATACCTGTCGCCGGGATGGCTGCCGCACTTTCCCTTTGCTCCCCGAACCAGCTTCTACGTGATGTTCATGAGGGTCTGGTTTTGGTGCTGTTGCAGAGGTTCCCGAGCGCAGACCTGACACAAAGCCAAAGCTGGCGCTCGAAGCTTGAAAACAACGCTTACTCCTAACTTTAACCATGTCTCATAGGGCAGAATTAGTCACTCACACCCAACTATGTTAGAAAAAGCTGTTGCCCAGTCCTAAACTACACAAATAGGTGTATGGCAGGGCCAGTTCATCCAAACAGTCCCCTGACAGTGTATTTTGCTGATAAACCTATTTTTGATGACAATATGATGAGATCTATTTTCATTCTAAAACTAGATCTCATCATGTATGTCCATATAAACGGCAATCTTCGTAAGATTCTGATGCTAAGTAAGTGTTGCTCACCAGATATAACCATCTTTCCTAGCAGCTTGATTTTTCAGTAGCTGTTCAACTGGTAAAAAAAATCAGCCTTACTCTGTTGACTGTTACAATCGCTCATTTAAGTGACATCCATAATGCTTCTTGCAGTGAGCTTGATGTGCCCTTACTTAAGTGGTGAAAGCAGGGAATAGGTTTTGGAAGTGGACATGGTAGCACTGCAGTAAAGCTAACAATTAAGGTTAGAACCAGAACCAGTTAGTTATTTACTATTAGTGATTTTAACACATGATCTATATAGTGCCGCAGTTGCAGACCCAGAGAAGAGCCTGGTTACAACAGCACCCTTTTAGCTAAGCGCGTACTTACTTACCTGGTAGTGCTCTTTTAAAACCGAAACCTTTCTCCAAAACCAAAAGAGGATCACAGTTATTCTGCAGCCTGAATTACAGACAACTTCATTCTATCTGCGCTAGCACAATGTGAAAAATGCTTACATTGTGCTACATCTATCACATAATTAATCCCAATACTACTACATGAAATCTCATGTGTGATAATACTTTCCAGAAATGTTATGTTACAAAAAGGTCAAATATCATATAAGTTTTCTGCTGGATCCTCCTTCGAGCCATGTTTACCCTAAGATATTAGGTTCCAGAAGGTAAAAGGAACAATAGCGTTTGATAGTCCACTGACTACGGGTTGATTAAACGACAGGCACATGCCCGCCGAGCGGCTGCAGCAGCTGGAGGCGGCACACGTCAGAGGCGGCACACGTCGGAGGTGGCACACATCGGAGGTGGCACACATCGGAGGTGGCTCACGCCGGAGGTGGCACACGTCGGAGGTGGCACACGTCAGAGGTGGCACACGCCGGAGGTGGCACACGCCGGAGGTGGCACACGTCAGAGTCACAGCACAGCCCGTGCCTTCCTGCAGCTGCGGGGGCTGCGTCCCCCAGTCTGCCTCCAAGGAGAACAGCACCACTTGGGCCCAAATGGCCACCTTCCCACCAAAGTCAGCCTCTCGGCTTATACCTCTGCTTTTCCAGGGAGCTTCGCATCCGTTCGGAGATACGGTTGCTCTACCAGGCTTGGGGTAGAGCTTACTGAAGTGGGCTTACTGAAGTGGGCTTACTGAAAGGGGAGGGCTTACTAAAAGGGGGCTTACTAAAAGGGGGCTTACTAAAAGGGGGCTTACTAAAAGGGGGCTTACTAAAAGGGGGCTTACTAAAAGGGGGCTTACTAAAAGGGGGCTTACTAAAAGGGGGCTTACTAAAAGGGGGCTTACTAAAAGGGGGCTTACTAAAAGGGGGCTTACTAAAAGGGGGCTTACTAAAAGGGGGCTTACTAAAAGGGGGCTTACTAAAAGGGGGCTTACTAAAAGGGGGCTTACTAAAAGGGGGCTTACTAAAAGGGGGCTTACTAAAAGGGGGCTTACTAAAAGGGGGCTTACTAAAAGGGGGCTTACTAAAAGGGGGCTTACTAAAAGGGGGCTTACTAAAAGGGGGCTTACTAAAAGGGGGCTCTAAACATATGTGTTAAACCCTAACATTTGCACATCATGGACACGATGATCTCTTGCCTCTGTTATAGTGCATATATATGTGAGCGCTACGTCCAGCAGATCTAGCCCTCAGGGTGCCACAATGTCATTGTACATTTTGCTCACCTCTTTTTTTCTGATCCGCAGTCCTGAGCCTCGCCATTGTTTTGGTTTGCGATCTGCCTTTCCAAGAAGAGGCTCAACACTGGAGTACCAGAGGAGGAAAACATGCTTAAGAGATGTCAGTCTCTGATTCTCATCTTTAATTCAAGAGTGAAAACTAATACGCCAGGCTGCATTATATTTGGGTTTGTTTCCTGTTCAAAAAAAAAAAAAAAGCAACAAAACAAACCCTGTTTCATGGAGGTCTCCAAGTAAAAGCCAAAGTCAAGAAGGGACGACAATGAACCTTACCTAAATTAATCCATTTTCCTTTCTCACCAACCCATTCTCCCTGTGAGAACAGAGGTGCAGGGTAATTCCTCACTGGGAACCCCCAAACGATGGGCTTGATCAACCACTCCCATTCACTTCTCTGCGAAAATAGTAAATAAACCACGCTGAACTAGAACCATCACCTAAATGTCCTAATGATACACCTTGACTTCACCTATGGATTTACATGTTATTAATTTTAACAGGACTTGCTGTATTATTTGAGAACAGCATATGTCATTCATAGGAAAGCTAAGGCTTGCAGCAGGTTAGGCAGCAATTCCTGCCTCCAGCCCAGCCAGGAAAACACATCGTGAAAGGCAACCGCGGACGGAGCTGCCAGCGACCGCAGCCGCTTCGGACTGCCCCGGGGCACGCTCCCTGCTCCGGGCAGGGGCATCCTCCACTGTCCTCCCAAGTGGTGTGCTGCAATGCTCTGGTGACTGAGCTAAGCCCATTTTTAATTCCTTCTGTGGACCTGGTCCGAGCCCACCGAAAGCGCAGGGAGCGTACTGAATTCTTGTGGCCTTTTGCCCCAGTGCTGCAAGTCAGCGACAGGCAGGTTCTAGAATAAAACTCTACCTGGCTTATGTGTAAAGATTAAAATATGGTTGAACCATGAGAAAATGTCCCTTTCGTTTTAGTATTGGTTAGTCTTTATTGAACATATACAGTTCTGGTAACTCTGGCTTTGGTGGGGTTTTTCTCTTCTGTTTCGTTTTTACTGCTTTCGTGATTTCAAGTGCCTTTGACAGTAATTTTCACTTTGCTTAACTCAGTCAGATATTGACAAAATCCAAACTGAGATGCTGAGTCCTTAAAAAGAACCTGTGTTTTTTCTATTCTTTAAAAAGTACTACTGCCCATATTTACTCTGAACCATCTGTTACACATCTAATTAAAATATATCTGTAATGAGCTTATTAGTGCACAGAATATGTCCTGAACAGGATGTCAGTCAAGAACCAATTGTTTTGGTAGATAAGATACCTTCAACTCCTATTAGTTTAACAAAATAACGCATTGGTATTTTCATCCTGTATAAAAGCAAATTCAGAGAGGGCAGGCATTCACATACTTTTTGTAATAATTTCCTCTTCAAATATGTTGCTGTTCCTTTCTAATATAGAGTCAGATGGCCTCTTATAATTGCAGTATCAAATCTTTGCCTCAGTTTTCAACTGCAGGTGATTTCAAATGATTAAAGATGCACAACAGGGAATAAACAAAAATGCTTACATGCAATTATTTTTAATTAGTATTTGGCTATAAAGTGTGTGCCTTCATAAAAAAGTCTGTTATTCACATAAACATCTGTTACCATACACACAAGGAAACACACTGTAAGTCTGTCATCACATCACCAAAACAGAAAATACTAAGGAAGGCTGGACAGGAAAGCCAACACTTTGAGTTTTTAAACAAAAGATATAAGCATAACTGCCAAAACAGACACTGTACCACACCTTTCAATTAGCGTAGTTCACAATCAAAGGAAGAGCTATTACCAATGGAATTATACTTGAAAATGTTAAAATAGATGGAATTATTCTTTGAAAACAATGGAATCTGTAAGCACACGACGATTTCAAACTCTTTACTAATTTTGCACCAGCGAACATAATCAAAACGCTTCCTGTTTGCACAGTATCTCTGGGTACTCTTCTGACAACTTTTTTAAATCTTATTTTTGTTCGTTATTTAAGCCCTCTCACAAAAAAAAAGTCCTCTGCTGTGGCGTTAGCACATAAATAAACCTGCAACGCTCGGTTCTGGCCTCATTTTACAGAAACCGACTCAGGGACGTTGACATATTTTAAGTAAGCATGCAACAAACAGCAAAGTAAGAGAGATATACAGAGTGATATAAATTAATACCATAATAATTGATAGGTGGAGATAAGGTTGCTCTGCGGAATACTGAGAATAAAGTGAAGAGGAGGTGTGAGACTACCTTGCAGATGAATTACTGAATCAGTGGGAATTGCTGAGCTCTGCTGCGAGGAAGCTCTTGGAAATGCCTTGCTGCCGTAACACCTCCAGCAACCAAACTTAACACATTGCTTCCACCACCAGCGAAATCTGCAGCATTAACCGTGCGATTTAAGAGCCCAAAATAACACAGCTCAATTTGCATGAAAATAAAATCAATTGTTTAATTAAAAAGCACACATGACAGTATCTGCCAGTTGTGCCTCGGTGTTCTCTATGTTCGGATCTGAGGTGGAAAAAATCACTGCACCTCAGTTGTGGCTCTGCTGGGACCAATAACTAATCATTACAGCAAAGCCAACCTGGGGGTGCTGATCATCAGAAACATGGATGGAGACACCACATGTAATCCTGACCCAGCACCTTGACCCATTAATTGTGCGCACAAATCTTTCTGCATATCCTGAGAGAGCTCATGTGTCTTAAAATCCTTCCTTCACGAGCTGTTAATGAATGTCCTCTGGGTCCAGCTTCCTATTTAAACCAGCACGTCTTGGCCCAGAGAGAAGTCAAAAGTACCCTCAGAGTTTATAATGGCAAAGATGACCCTCTTCTAGAAAGCAGATCCAAATCTTTTCCAGCTCCCTTTGATTTACAAGCCTTCTCTTGCATATCAGCATTTCATATATCTTCCAAAGTGTCAGAAATATGAAAGTCATACATTACACGCAAAGAATGGCCCGGTTCATTACTATCATTTTATTTATTTAACAAATACGGTGTTTAATCAGAAGAAACTGAC
The DNA here is from genome assembly GCF_000687285.1 of Phaethon lepturus. NCBI lineage: Eukaryota > Metazoa > Chordata > Aves > Phaethontiformes > Phaethontidae > Phaethon > Phaethon lepturus. The sequence continues at coordinate 10,304 of NW_010549907.1, read as the reverse complement.
AGCTACAATTGTTTATTGCAATCATACAACACAACAATAAATAAACATTGCACATTAAGTAGTAGGTAGAAGGATAACTGAAAACATCCCATATAAAAAATTCCTCCTAAGAATTCCTCACTAACGGACAGTATTTGTAAATCTACTGACAAAGAGCTCCAAAAAGACGGAGCAGTAAATAAAACACATGAGACCAGACAAGGCAGGTTTTGCATTCAGACAAGCAAATTAATTTCTGAGTTGACTCCCGAACAGAACTACGCTACTTCCAGTCGGCTTTGAACTAACACAGCAACATACGACACACTCCCTCGTAAGTAACAAAAGCCCCATGAAAGTCTAATTTGCCTTTTAGTGATAACCGGTCGCCCATATCATAAAACGCCAGTCACCACGTCTCGGCTCACATCCATGACGTGGCATGGGTACGTTGCAACCATCGCTCACCAACCTCCACTTCACCCACCGGAGCAGGGTGCCCTCCCAGGAGAAGCTGGACCATGTTACGGTCTATAGTCCTCGATTTTTGCTGTTTTTTCTTCCCTTTTGCTTCAAGTGACATTCTGTTCTCAGCTTTGTGCGGCCTGACTCCACTGCAAAAAAGCAAAGAAACCGTATCTCCATTCCGTAAGCTTCAGTTTTCACGTCGGCACCGCTCCCCGCTTTCTGCAAGCACAAGGCAAGCAGGTTTAGCTTTAAGACACCTCTGCTCTCCTAACTTCGGTGAGTTTTGCAAGAGTTAGTGGAGCAGGAGCGTGTCTCAATAACCGTGACAGCTGGCTGGGCCTGAGAGAAGAAATAACCATTTTCCTCCTGAAATGTGCTGCGGTGCCGTAGCAGGGAGATGCTGCCCTTCACCACACAGGACTCCCCAGGTTGAGAGCAGAGTCAGCGCTTTGCTTCATTTCTCTCCTCATCCGCTCACCCCGCTGGTTTAAAAGCACCTATCATCCTGACGTTGAACCTTGACGCTGAGAGAAGAAGTTTTAACTCCTCGTCCCTTAAGACAAGGCAAACTCTGAAGGGAAA
>NW_010549907.1:6615-9085 GCF_000687285.1 Phaethon lepturus | reverse complement strand
CGCCGGCAGCGCCTGGCCGGGCGGCTGGGGGGGCCCGCACAGCCTCCCCCCCGCCCCTCTCCACGGACTGTATTTACTCTGAACGTCCAGGTCCCGGTCATCGCCGGCGTTACGCAAACGAGCCAGAGGTTAAGGGTCCTGTGCCAAAGCCCATCGTGTCTGCCGACGCCGAACGCAGAGCTGGCGGACTGTTGGCTGCTCAAGGAAGGGCTACTTCTGTGTCCGCTGCATAATCCTCAGAGCTAAACTTTGCAAAAGGGTCAGAAAGAGAGGAGGAAAAACCAGATGAAATGGCTATTTCAGCTCCATGTGAGTGTCCCCCTTCCACGAGAGCCAGCTCCAGCGATCCACCGCCAAACTCCCAGGAACTACAGCTTGGAGGTTTCAGCGGGTGTTAGAAGGGGAAATAGTTTTATTACAGGAGCAATCCAAGAGATCAAGGGTGAGGTGGATTGCTGGATCTATCGGATAACTGAGGCTGGCAGGAACTCTGGAGGTCATCCCGCCCGACCTGCCGCTCACAACAGGGCTAACCGCACAGCGAGACCCGGCTCCCAGAGAGCTGTCACGTCCAGGTGTGGAAATCCCGCACACTCCTCCGTGGGGCATCACCGCCACACCGGGGCAATCTCAGCCATCCCACACTGCGTCCCCAGCCCCCCCTTCCCCTCCTGCGCCGAACGGGCGGCACGGACCCTGCCCTGTCCGGCTGCCGGGAGGGGAACAGAGCATGCAAGCAGGTCCCTTCCACAAGCTGTCTTGGACCTAGATATATCTGCCTGGGAAAGATGAAGATCAGAGACAGACCGAGCCATGTCCGTGGTGTTCAACAGGTCACAGGCAAAGCTCCATCAGTGTTTTGGAGGCCAAAAAATAAACTGAGCAGAAGTGCCAACTGGAGGCAGACACCACATCCCAGGTCTGCATTGAGACAACGCTCTCCGGGGGTAAATCAACCAGGTAAAGAGCAACCACCACATCGTGAGATCCCTGGGAAAGAAAACATTAATGCTGCCCAGGTCCAGTAAAAGATTAATTATTATAATTAATTATTATAAAAGTTGAAATAACTCAGAGTTCATAGAAGACTCTTTTGAGCACATTAAATACTGCCCCTATTGCAAATCCTGCAAATAACGTGCACCAGCCTCGGGGTACACCGGGATAGTAAGTACGTCCTAATGTACATATTTCATCTATGCGGCCACAGTCTTTAAACTGAAATCCCTCAAGGTGTGAACAAACCCATCTCAGCCAGGACTTACAGATAAGGAAAAATAAACTGAATCGCACTTCAAAGAGTAAAGGGACAAAAAGGAGTCAGAGTGCAGTAACACACCAGCCAAAAGGTGAAAAAATTGTATTTCCATGTACTCCCAGCAGAACTGCTCAGGCGAGAGCCGGAGGCTGCGCGGGGCTGGAAGTGCTGCTGGAGGAGGAGCCGCCGCCGCCGGCACGCGGAGAGCGCCTGCCTCCTCCTCGCGAAGCGGCGCTTCTTCCGACAGCTTTGGGGGCTCCAGTTTTCTAGGGCTTTTAGTTTCAAACTACAGCCGACCTCCTCACATATGAGAAGAGGAACGTTTACTAAAAGGAAAATGCTAAATCTCTTTAATTATTTATGTGGCTTAATTGTGATAATTTGTTTGCTCACCATTTTTTTTTCCAAAAGAAGTTGATTGTAGTGACAAAAATATTAAAGCAATGTATCCAAGAAGGTTAAACCTCCAGTATAGTCTGCTTTAAGGAGGCAAGTTGTAGCTTTAAAAGATGGTCTCCTTGCACTCCGCAAGAACTCAATGCCTTCTATGAATGAGATGCTTCAAAAGCATTTGTAAGTAGTAATTAATGCAAGCCCCCGAGATAAACAAAGCAGTGAGTACCAATTGTGCCTGCAACAATGTGAGCTTATTGTGAAGGCTTCAAGTTGAGTGTCACATCTTTGAAGGAGGAATTTCAGTTCTTCACTTTGTAAATTAATCTGTTTCCAGAAGCCTATTATTCCTCTAACATACAACTTAAAAACAGGATGTATTTGGGACTTTCCCATTGAGGGAAACATGAAATAATGCTATAATACTTGGTGTCTAGTATTGTGCCAGAAAATCTCATGCGTCTTTGTGAAATTTAACTCAGAACCAGCTGATTCCTTGAGACTCAAATGCCACTTCAACAACAAGTACTATCTGATTTCCACAACCATAGAGAAAAATCACAAGCCCAAACAGCCTCGCAGCCCAGAAGGCAAATATAAGGAGCCCAAGTGTATGTGTTTGTTGGTTTGTTGGGGTTTTTTTTAATCTCATGATTACAAAGCAGATGGTTTGGTGGGTCGGGAAGGGGGAGCCTTTATCAACCACTTTGTTAATTATATGGATCACTTGGTTTTATTTTAAGCTTTATCCAAAGCTTTGCATCGGGCTACCCCAGGTGATAGCAAATGTAAACGCTCAAAAGCAGTATGTACACTAGG
>NW_010549907.1:0-6584 GCF_000687285.1 Phaethon lepturus | reverse complement strand
AATAATAAGAGCACAACTTTTATTTGCTTTGGGAATACTTTGGAAAGACAATCGATTTCTGGAGGAATCATGAGGAAACACAGTAAAAATCCTCCTGGAAAAATAAGGAATATTGACACGTGGTGTCCAGGCCACTGGTAATATTTCAGAAATCTTATACATGACAGCTGCTTTTCTCTTTTGCTGTTATTTTAACCAGCCAGAGCAGCGAATGTCCTGCTTGCAGAACTCTCCCTGATTCTTTCGAACATCAGAGGTTTCACATTTTTCTTAGAACTGGGGGAATCTCAAAAAATGACACTTTCTGTTCCCATTTTTCTGATTATCTGCCTTAACGTTCCCAAAATTAGGTAGTACCTCCAGTACATTTTGTAGCCAGCATGAGATAGAGGATTTCTTCCTTTTCAGCATGGGGCTGTCACATCGGAATCTCTAAGAACAGTTTTATTTAAATGTTTCAGCAAGAGGGCTTGTCGAGCCTATTTTCCCCTGCAGTGTCTATCTCAAAGTCCCCTGATTTCCCGTTTCCTTCTGCTGGCCGGGATCCACCAGGAGACGACATCTCATCCCTGCTGCACTAATGCCACAGAGCCGTAAAATCATTCCCTGCCTGCTGGTGTGTGCCTTGGTGTGTCGCAATATGAAATTGTGACACCGATAATATTTTATAAACTCCTTTTGTATGCATGTTTTCTATTTTTTTGCTAATTCCTAATTAGCTGGAGTAGCTGGCCAAGCCGCGCTCCTTTGCACAAGCAAGCTGGATCGTTTGCAGGGGTAGGGATGGGTCCTCACAGTTTTCTTTGAAGAGTTCAGGCTAATTTACTAGGAAAACCACTAAATTATCACTGTGCTGAGAATAATAAATCATTAACAGCCAAAAACTTCATTCTGGCAAACAGCAATATTTATATGGATGCCTAAGTAGTACAGGAACCATCTGCACCCCGAGGGGGTATGTTTGCTCCATCGCAGACAGAACGGGGTTGGGAAATGTTTGGTAATTTCCTCACTCTGCTGCTACAAGCTACATTCACATGCATCTGCTCTACACATAGTAAAATAATGTTTACAATTTTACTCATGCAATTTTTTTTTTGCTGTTTTTAATCTCTTTCTATATCATTTTCAAGACAAACCAGCGTAGCAGATGGGTCTCGGGTTTAAAACTTCCCCTTCTTTTTTTTTAAGGCTTCCAGGTTCACTGTTGTCAGGTTTCATGTAACCCTATTATAGCTGTGAATATTTTCTCTGCAAAGCCGAGAAGAATGTGGTGGAAAGTACTCCATGGCTACTGAGGAGCATCTTCTTATGGAGAAGAGATCCATGAACTTCACCCCTCTCTATCGTCACAGGCTAGAAATAAATAGGCTTTTAGCCATCCCATTTGTGCCTCAACCTTTCAGCACCCTTGCCACTTATCACATTTTTCAAGGTCACCCACTAACACCATCTCCCCAGTTGCCAAATCGATACAAGCAACATCACACTTCCCATAAAAACAGTTCTTAAATTCAAGCCCCACAGAAAAAAACTTACCCTGCAGCAGCTCGGATGCCTCTTCAGTAAGAACCAAAGAACCCCGGTCATATTCCTTTCAAAAACAGTGGATTTACACCGTTCACTTTGAGTGAGCGCCAGAGCAGGCATTCAGGACATCCCTTTGCAACCAGATTAAGTAAATTGGTAACTTTTAAGCAGGGTTAGTAAGTCTGTGCCTAAAGTTAGGCACATGATCTGACGGCTCTGAGTTCGGCAGATCAGGCAAAGGGCAGCTGCAACAGAAGGCGTGGGGGCTTCGTTTGGGCAAGGACAGTGACTTACCTCCAGGAAAAGTAAATGCCTACATTGTAATTTAAATAATTTTCGGTATTTTCTCAACATAAGACTAATACCCACTAGTGTTTGCAAAAGCCTTTATATAGAATATTTCTTATTAGATTTAACTACCACAGATAAACTCTGGATCCTCCGCAGGCTTCCCGAACACGTGCAAATGTGAGTCACAGAACGACAGAATCACAGAATCATTACGGTTGGAAAAGACCTTTAAGATCATCAGGTCCAACCATCAACCCGACACCACCATGGCCACCAAACCATGTCCTACACGTCCTTCGTTGCTGCGTGACGTGGACTCCAACGCCCCGGCCACCCACAACCTTCACCCTGCGTTTCCATTTGGACGCCTGAGAATGTTGATCCTCGGTTTAAGACACCGGACCAGCCGACCGCAGGGCATACCCAGACACAGGATGGTACCTGTCTTTTGGGGATAAAGCCACGGACAATTCTGTGTCTGTCCAATGCAGCCTTCAACTGCTCCAGGGGATTATTTACTATTTCCTAGCTCTATGGGGAGATGTCTTTTACGTGTCAACTGAGCACAATTTAGAGAGGGAAAAAAATATTCCCATCGTGGTATTTTCGAATGCCACGTTGCCGTTTGCATTATGTTTCCACTGTGTATTTGTGCCACAGAGTGGACAGTTCCCACTCTCTGTCCCCCTTCCAGCATTCCCTTCCTATGCAACGGGTCCCAGAACCGGGAGGAGTCTCTGGAAGCAATTCAGAACTAAATCAGATGTTATTTACATATAATAAACTTCTCCTGAGTGTCAGCTTGCCAAAATGGATTATTTACTGAAGGCTTGTTGTTATATCGCGTGGTTATACTGTGCGCTGTTATAAGAACCATGATGATTGCAATCCATTAGTAACTGTCACAATATAACTCCTGCTACAAAGGAAGGAGACAGGAAAAAATACCTACTACCTAGAAACTGGAAATTGGATTCAGGAGACATATTTATTCTGAATTCTCAGTCTGGTTCACTGCGTGATCTGTGGCAACCCACTTACCTGGTCTGTTCTATGCCTTCCACTTCTGCGAAGTTAAATGAAAAGTGTTTTTTTCACCTCTGTAAACGTCTTTTATATTATCAGATGGGAATGGCCAAGCGCAAAATTACGGCGGCTAACCTTTCCTACGGAATAATCCCAGCATCCACCCGAGGAGCCGTTTACCTGCCAGTGACACTTGGATATCCTCAGGCGATGGAAGGCAGAGCCTTTCGTGCCAGAAAATAAAGCCTTTAAGCAGGAGCAAAGATTAACTTCGCCGGCCAGAAACAGCAGTGGGAACGCCGGGATAACAGCACAAGGAGAAATTCCAGAAATGTTCTCTCTGGACCACTCCAGTCTGCATCTTTCGAAGAGGCCAGACTGCCGCTCAGCATGAGCTCTCCTTAAAAACACCAAACTGTTACCTGCTACGCTGTACGGGAGCAGCTTTCAGCTCAGACTGCAACCACTCTCTGAGGACACCTCACGCTCTGCCCGGCACGCAGAAACTGGTGGACGTTTGTCTTTTTAATTGTACTGATATTCTTAACTTTGTAAAATAGTTCTGTCTAGTAAAATTACATTCCTGCAAAATGCAGATCCCCTCGTACGGGCAGCAGCTGTTGAAATAACTGCTTTACAATGTAATCCCCTTCTTCAGTAATTCTGTGCCTTCCAACACCGCAATTTACATTTTTGCCAAGGAATCAAACTGGCGCTTAAGTATGAGAATAACTGAGGATCTTGCCTTTGTCTCCAGCCAACTGATATCCTAAGCCCTGCTATGACATTATATAAATATTCAAAAAATGCTTGTGAATACCATAATTTCTCCAGGTCTCACAAATGAGGAATTATCCAAGTAATGGATTATGAATGGAATAGTAATGTATGGAAACATTACCCACCCAAAACGTATTAGAGCTCCCAAAGACTCAACATTAAACAAAATCTGTTAGAGTTTTAACAAAATAAAGCTGTCTCCTGAGATTCAGCCCCCCTAACTAATTCCCAGAAAAGACTCCAGAAAGGTGAAAATACGCATAGACACTGTTTATTTATAAACATTATCAGAAGCTGAAAAGTGCATTCAGGAAGATCTGACATATATAAAAGACCCGCTAATGCGACTACGGGCTTTGCAAGCTTAAACTGATGTCTTGGAGCTTGATAGTCAACCCAAGCTTTCAAATATTAGGTGCATTTTGCAAGGTGCGCTTTTCTCCTCACTAACACCATGATCCAAAATCATGTTTACATTTTGCTTCTACAAACTTAATAAATTTTAAAAATATGTTGATATAATTTGGCTATTTTTAGAAGGAAAGTATTTGAACAAAATGCAAGGCGCTGACTCGTCGCCTGCTAAGCCCAGGGTCATTGCTGTGCCCATGCCTAAAACCTCTGTGAAAGAAATTCATGCAAAGTTTATAGAGATGCTGACAGTCACTTTTAAAAGCCATTGCTCAATTCATTCCTCCGCTGCTGTCAGCACGCCAGACCCTTCAACCATTTCTTACTTAAGTATCCCTTACTCATGCGAGTGGGACATAAGTAAAGATTACTCATCTGAGAAGGAGTTGCAAAACTGCATTTTAAGGTTGCTGCCCTGGAGCCAGCCATTGTATCGGGGCTGGGTGCGTAATGACTAACTGCAGCGAGGAGCCAGCCTATCTTCTGGGAAAGAAAGTTCTAGGAATTATTTTTTAAACTAATTTAAAAAGTTATAGTTTACGGCCTTTTTTTTTTTTTTTTCTTTTTTTTTTTCTTTTTTTTTTTTAAAGTTGCAAAGGCTGGAACAATGGGTTTTCTTTTTTTGTAGCGTATCTTTAAATTATAGGAAACTTGCCTCTTGGCCAAACTGGGTTGGCTCGGAGCCAGAATGGATGTCTCCATTCTCATCCTCTCCCATATTCTTTCAATGAGCAAAATAAAAACGTTTATTTTTTTTTAAGTGAAGCAAAGCAGAGGCTGAGATGGACGGGTTCCTAATTGCATTGCTCCTGACGGGCCTCCTTCGCAAACAAAAGTTTGCGAAACCCATGGAAACAAGCAGAAGGGCTCTCATTGTCTTCAGCCAGCCGTGGTTTGGGGTCTCGCAGCTCAAACTTAATCAGTTACGAATGTTCTCAGTATTATATTTGATTCGGCTTTATTAAAAATCGTTAGATTGTAAGGTTGAGAGTCATTCAGGGTCAGTGGGAAGACAGAAAGAGGGAAGGTGAAACTACCAGTACAAAATGCCGTGATCACATAATATAAAGAAAAAAATAAAACTAAGATGTTATTCTCCAACTAGAATCTTATTAATCAAATACTTCCTGGATGACTGAGGCACAGGATGACTCTATTTCTGCAGCAAGCCACATGGCAGCTTTTTAGTAAAACCCTGCACGCCTTCTGTTGACTTCAGATAGTTTCACGCTTCTGAATGAGCTCGAGGAGGCCAAACTTTGTGAAGGACCCGCAGAACGGTGGAGCTGGGACTCGGTCCCCGTCCGCCCGCCCCACACGACGCAGGGTGGGAGGGATGGGGCGGTGGGTGCTGCGCAGGCATTGCTCGGAGGGACCGTCCGGCCCCAACAGCCGCCGGCAGCGTTGTGCAGGAATATGCCCCGCGTCTTCCCCTAACGTCTTGAACCAGGAGGGAAGTACCTGTGCGTCGCCCAGCGTTGGGTGCAATTACAGCAGACCGTTCTCCTGCATTTAAAACCAAAACGTAGGTCAAAAAAGTCTCCACACCCTCTACCTAACCATAGATGCCTTGTTACAAAGGGCACCGGGCTCGTGCAAAGACGCGTAGAAGTGAGAACGTGGCTGAAAGCCAACTCACCCAGGAGACCCAGGCCATGGCTTTGGCACCCCGGGATCAGGGCGATGCCAGGGCGAATCTGCGGCCCCGTGTGGGGTCCCTCCGCGCTCAGGGCGAGTCTTTGGGCCCCCAGACCCGTGGCGAGGTTTGTCTGAGGTTTGCAACTGACTTTAATAGGAACAAGGCTTGGTCCTTTAAATAGGTGCTATATTTATGGAGCAATGACTAGCCAAAACGCAGGGAAAAACTCGGCCAGCTCTTTTGCTATTTTTGATGACACGACGAAGTCTGATTTTCATTAAGTTTTGCGCGTATATATCAGGGGTCCTCCCAGGGACTAAGGAATGAATGCACTTTGTTTGAACTCTATAGCTATTATATACTACTTTTTATTGATTTTTTTTGCTTGTAATTCTCAATATAGTTCTATTGTGTTCATGGAAAAATATTTATTTTTAGTCCCACAATTTTCCAATACACTTCTTTTCATCATAATTATTTTCCCTCTATTACAAATGCTGTGTGATTACAGGTTACATCTTCCCAGTTTTCTAAAAAAAAAATACAAAAATATAGCATGCAAGATTAACGATTTTAGCCATCTTGAAAAGGCAAAATGAAAACAAAGCATGGGTAAGTGTTTGTAGTACGCTTTCAGATGTGTATTTATAATTTCCAACGGCGCCCTGCCCGTGTTTTTGGAAGGAAAGCTTGCCTACGAAGTAAATATACAACTTCGAGGAAAGTTAGCGGTTCTCTTTCAAAACGTTTGCACTAGAAAAATAAATTAGGAGACCAGCTTCCCACCTGAGCCGTCACACAATTCTCCACCGGCACGCGGCCCATCGGCCTCGCCAGGTTCATTCGTGAGCGCGGCGCGGGCGGGGTAAGGGCTGCAGCAGCGTCTGAGAAGGGGCAAACCCGGCGC
>NW_010549906.1:33896-53025 GCF_000687285.1 Phaethon lepturus | reverse complement strand
AGCGGCCCCATGGGGAAAGGGGGGGAGAAGGGAGGGGAGTCGGGGGAGCCCGGGGCGCGGACCCGCTTCTACACCTGGGAGGAGATCCAGAAGCACAACCTGAGACCTGAGGACGGACAAGTGGCTGGTGATAGAGCGAAAGGTTTATAATGTCACCACGTGGGCAAACAGACACCCGGGGGGTCAACGAGTGATCAGCCACTGCGCCGGGGAAGATGCCACGGTAAGGACCCACGCACAGACCCACCCGCGGCCGCCTCCCAGCTCCCACCTCCGACAGGCCGTTGCCGGCTTTCGGGCAGCCGGCTGCCTGCCCTCCTCTCCCCCTCCATCTCTCCAACACCTGCGCTACACCCAGCTCACCTTTTTTCGCCGCTTTTAGGAGCGAAAAGGTTGGTCCAAAAGGCTGCAACCCCCTTGGCAATCAGCTCCCTTGCGCCTTGGCAATTCGCGAGCATCTGGAAGACCGGTTTGGGTAGAGGTGGCTCGGCTCGGCTTAAGTCCGGCTGTTTTGTCTTTGTCTCTTGTTTGAGCTCTGCCTGGAGCTCTGAATTCGTGAGCGAAGTGTCCCAAACCTTCCCCTCTTCAGCCGTGTCGCTCCCGACATGCGGAGTCACAGCAGCCCAGCACAAGAAAGGGTTAACGACAGGCCGGTCTGTGTGTGAAAGTTGCTTCTGTAAGGAGGGTGAGCTTGAGGCTTTAAAACAAGGAGCTTTTTAGCTTTTTTTTCCCCAGAAGAAAATTCTCTAGAGAATTTAGTTACAGGTTTCCACAGGAAAAAAAAAAGAAAAAATTGCTGCCGCTACAGCTGCTCCTGCACTTTTTAGGTCGTTTCAGCAACTTAAAACAAACCAACCAAACAAACAAAACTTTAAAAAGGAACGAATTGCCTCAGCGATCGTTGTCTGCAGTTTCCCTCGAAGCCACCCTGTGGTGAGAGAGAGCCTGTTCTCTCCCCAGGGCATTAGCCCACAGTTAATAAAATTTAAACTGCCTCAGAGCTTTCCCGAATATGTGCACGGTAAGCGGCAGGAGACACCGAGCTGTGACATTAACTGTTCGTCTCCCACGGCTCTTAACACCTCAGCGAGGAGGGGGCTCCGTGTGAGGCAGAATTAATTGGCAGGAATTACTAACACTCCCCTTGCCACCAGTCTCCATTTGCCTGTGGCCCGTGGTTATTTTCTGTTCTATTCCTTGAAGCACTGAGATGTGTTTTCGTGTTCCTGTCCCCTTCCAATAAATCCTCTGAATGAATAGCTTTGTCCCTCAAAAAGATGGGCCAGGTTTTACCTTCAGCTGCTTAAACGCAAGCCTGCTTAAACCGGAGGAGTTTGATTCCTATCCCCAAGAATTTAACTCCAATATCTCCACTAGAAACCAAAGAGCATCTGCTATTGCATTTGTCTCAAATCCTTACACAGGTTTGTGGTTCTATTGCTGCTGGTCCTCCTCCCACCTCCCCAGGTACCGTGCATCCCGCTGTACTCAGAGCAGGCTCCGTCGGGGCACGGACTTAAGGAGTGCTCTGAAATTGTTCGTCACCGCTCTGAGCACTAAACCAGAATTGGCATCTGGCTTCCAGGCTTGCTTGTGGTGAATAACAGTTTACTGCCAAAAAATTCTCTCATTCAGGGTTAGAAATCCTTGGCCTTGACGCCACCAAGGCTTAACTAACAAGTTTCATTCTGTGTTGCGAGAGAGCACAACTGGAAGGGTTCAGGAGGAGGAAAAGGCAATGATAACAATTGCATTTGTAGCTCTTCAATGGCTCTCACCTTTCTCAGACTCCCCTTAGCACCACATAGAGTTAGGACCCGCAGTCCAGCAAACATGCACCGAAGGAACCTCTCAGTACCTTGTCCATTTACCTCAGGTCAATCTTCTAGAGGATTGTGCGTATCCATCTACCACAAGCTGCTCGCTGAACTCCACATCTATGGGTCCAAGAGCTGAAAATGCTACAATAACTGGAGCACTAGTAAAAAAAAGGCTTAAGGTCTGCTACCAGTTGTAACCTTGGGCAAGTCACTCCTTTCGTGCATAATTCCCCGCCTGTAGAAGGGAGAGGACCGTATTTTTTAACCGCAGATGCCCATCTACGGTCCTCTCCCTTCTACAGCCCTGTGGGGATAACACCGGAGAGGGTGAAGTATGCATAAATTATGGTAAAGCAAATTAAATTCCTCAAAGCAGAGAAGGAGGCTGGTGATTCAGGGCAAGTATTTCTTTGCATGGGAAACTCCAAAACTGACTGCAGCACAGGGCTGTCGAAGCAGCCTTGCTGGCCCTAAAATTTTACCTTCATTTTGGCACCAAAAAAGTAACAGCAGCGGCGAACGCAATGCCGTTGAAAAGCCCTGGTCTCACTTGTGCCGGCGTAAGTTTTACCAGTGATGCAGTCCTCACGAGTGGACCTGGACAAATTGATCCAAACTCCTCCCTGTGGTAGCAAGGGATCGCCTTGTCCATGAATTGGTTACCAAAGGGGAAATTTTGGGCGCTTTCGTACTGGCACGAGAGCTGAGCTCAGAGTAACTCGGAAATTCTGGTACTTTACAAAAGAAGTGCACCTCAGTTTCATTTCTGGCGTTTCGGTTTGCCTCCCCCATTGAACTGACTTTTTTCTCCCCCTCCTTACTTCTTCCCTTCCCAGCCTTAGCATTTATGGCTTTTCTAATCTTTACATCATTCCACAGAGTTTTATTTCTTTCCTGCACCTGCGGCTACCTCGTCTCCCCTCCGCCCCCCCTCCCCGCCGGTGCTGCACCTCTAACTTCTCATATATCCTTTCTTTAACTTCAAGTTAAGCGGTTTAGATCAGCTTTCACTCTCCCTCCTTATATATATTTTTCCCACAGCAAAACTATGGTCAGAGTATTATTATGAAACTCAATCCAAAGTCTTGGAATCAGGTGAAAGTGTCTATTGATTTTGGTGGATGTTGGGACCAAAGTGGTTGGCTGGTATTTTTGAACACCAGAGCTAGACTTTTGATGGAGGTCAACTCCCAGAAGGGTCAGCTGGACATGGGACTTTCCAGCCTGCCCTTTCTCTTTAGAGCCAGAAGTGAGATTTTAGTTGGTCCCTACTATTGTTTGGGCAGTGGGACAAAGGAGGAAGGCTGAAGCATGGTACTCCTGACTTCTATTTTTGGCTGTTTTTTCCTCTACCGGTCTTAGCACCTCACGGAACTACATCTTTACAGCTCTCCTAGGAGAGTTAACTCCAGCTCTCTGCAGTAAGAACAGGGCAAGGACAGAGTAAGAGTTTCTGACCTTGGTCAACTTTCTGTCCCTACCACTGTCTTCAGGGTTAAAATTCAAGCCATGCCACGTGAAAGGATGGGTGAGCAAGATCTCACACTAGCAGCAGATGCATCAAATACATGCTCCCATCAGGCATCTGTAGGACACAGATTAACAAAAACATGTGGAAAAGGGAAGGAGTCCAGAAAAAGAAGAGACAGGCAAACTCATGAATGCCAGGATCAAAAAGACTCTACAAACAAGGCATTGTCCTTCCATGTTAGAAGTAGTCTTGAAAATATGTAAGAAAAATATTATTCCAGCTGGGTTTCCCGCTTTTCCAGGCTCAGGATTGGATGGGATAGGATTTATTTCACAAGTTTCATGAACATTGAGTTTCACCCCTCAGTTAGATTCTGCTGCTGAAACTTAACAAGCTATTTATGTCTATTATCACATGTTGGAGAGTATTCAGTAAAATGTACCCAGCGTTCAAGGCATGCACTGAAGACAAAATATGCAAGCAGTCTCACAAAAGATTGTCCTCTCACAGGGACAAGCAGCCGTATACCACAGCACAGTAGAAATGAAAAGAAGTCTTATCACATGTATTGATAACTATCAGGTCTTCAAGACTCCTAAACTCCTTATCACATTTCAGAGTAATGAAGTTGCTGTTTGGTAGAAGTGCTTTTCTGAATGGGGTCCTAGCCACTGCAAAACTTGATAGCAAGCACTTTAAAAGAATTGCTTGAAATTCTAGTACACAACCGAGTTTTTGGTTTAGACATTTTACTTGGACTTGCATGGAGATAGAGTTGCCTATTTATCTAGAATATAATTCTAGAACAAAGAAGAGTTAAGGCAGCATTCAGTTACTCCTCTTACAGAACAAAAAGAGAAACACAACCTCCAGAGTGAAGAGTCACCACTTTTTGCTCAGCTGAGTTAGTGCTGGGATCTACAGGTCTGGCCAAAACACCCAGGAATATTTTTTTGTATCTGCAGTCATGTCCAGGTTCTGTCACCACAGTCACCCCCTCTCTTGAATTGCCTCCAGGTAGCAGACTTTCGAAGAGTATTTATGTCCTAGTAGCGATTTGTGCAAATTCCTCTCTGCCTACCTTCCAGGGGAGTTAACAGCATTTAGGCATTTAGTTTCTTAGAGAAATTTTCTTGAGGTGCCTTTCGCCATATGCCTAGATAGCACCCCAGATCTCACCGTTCGCCTCCCGCTAGATTAGCAAATTCATCAGCCTCTGGTGGAAGTGCCGCACTGCACAGGGATCACAGGGCTGGAGGTCAGCCTGGCACCCCTCTGGCACCCAGCAGTGTGGGGGGACGACTGCAGAGAAGGACGGTGCTGAAGGTGGACAGCAATGACACCATGAGTAGGAAGCAACAGCTTACTCCTGAATCTCACACAGTTACTCCTGTTTTCGCTCCAGGATGCATTCCAGGCCTTCCATATCAATCCCACCTTGGTGCAAAAGTTTCTCAAGCCATTGCTTATTGGAGAGCTTGCTCCAGGGGAACCCAGCCAGGACCGAGATAAAAACGTGAGTATTTATTTCTGAGCCGGGGTTTATGATGGGTATGTTCCACTATTTTTTCCTCTCAGGATGTCCTCCCGGTCAGAGGCAGGCAGATTATGAAGGTCTCTTCACTACAGGCAGCTCCAGAGAGGGAGAAGAACGCTCAGTGACCGAACACCTCTGTCTAGCGATGTGCGCATCCCAGTATAGAAGAAAATGCGTGTGGGAGGGAGGTGACACATTCAGACCGGCTGTACAAGCCTTTCCCTTCCCACAGAGCCACCAGCAGCTCTGTCTATCCTAATCATGTCCCATTCCTAGCAGCCCGTTCCAGGTGCCCAGGGTGGACCGATCCCGTACTGAAGGGAAACGGGAACTGAGACACCTGGACTGGGAAATGTGCAGCAGCTTTTGTGACCGGTGTCCCTCCGCTAGTCATTCTCTGATGACCAAGCTCTAAAACACATGTCATCGCTTGCCTGTTACAGGGGAAGGAGAAGAGTAGGCAAAGAAACCTGAAAAGGACTCCAAACAAGTTGCTCACCACCTCAACAAGACTTGAATCTTTTTCGCTGTTTGCTCTGCAGCTCCCTTTGACCGATTAACTGCCAGGGAAATACCTCGCTGAGACTCAGACTGGCTTATCCTGCTGAGCCCAGTACCAGCAAAGCTCTGGAGAGCAGCCACGTTTGTGCCGTGCGTGGCACGAGCAGTAGGCACCTATGGGTGCGGTGAATCAGACGCCTCGTTTCGGTGGCTGCGCTTGAGGAGCAGCGACCCGGCGAGTACCCTTTCCACCCAAAAAAGTGGAGCAGCTCCGCGTCCCTCCCAGCCAGTCCGTTCATTCATTATTCAGGCACAGCACGTGGCGTGGCTGGCTCTTGCCACGAAACTCAATCCTGTCCTGTTGTTTGTGGCTGGCCATGATTATGATGTATCTGTATCCCTCACAATAGAGGAGACGATACTAACCCGCATCAACCCGGCAACGCTCTTCATGAATGATTGCACAGTAGCTGACCCACATGTTAAAGAGATGACGGGTCTGCTGATGCTGGGTGCTCATCATCAGAGCTCTGGAGTTGCGCGTAAGCGATAGGACTGGATGCTTGCTTTCGCCAGCTGCCTCTTTCATACTTGTAAAGCTCGTTCAGACGGGAGCCATCAGCTGATGTGACTCTCAGCAGAGCCAGGTAGTGCTGCTGATTCACAGCAGCAGGCTTGGATTACTCCTAGCTCCAGGGGCAAAAGGTCAGGACGTGGACTCAGGCCAGCCAGGATGTTTATTCATAGGAAAGTGCTATGGAAAGCTCGGGCACACGGTGAATGTGGAGGCGAGGCAGGTCCTTCCTGACTTCTGGAGTAGCCAACCAATGTCGGAAGCAGGCAGGGTCCTTGGTATGGGCCTTAGCTTTCCTTCCTTAGGCTCATTCAGACTTACTTATAAGCTGCATACTGTCTCGCGTGCCTATTTTGCAGCCCCAGCTGGTGGAGGATTTCCAGACCCTAAGGAAGACAGCAGAGGACATGAACTTGTTCAGAGCAAATCCTGTGTTCTTCGCTCTTTACTTGGGCCATATTATCGCAATGGAAGTTTTGGCGTGGTTAATGGTTTCATACTTCGGTACTGGTTGGATCACAACTCTCATCCTCACCTGCATCCTTACAACCTCCCAGGTGAGCAGTAGCAGGCGCAGAGCATATTGGCTAAGCTAATCACTCAGGAGAAGGCCGGTGTGTGCTGAACTTTTCATATTCGATTAATTACCAGTGTAAAACATTCACACCAGTGAAAAATATTCACGACATACCTGCCACTGTTGTGCCTTCTGGCCGCCCCTACCCGCTGCTGATTGTGGCTCACACATTTTTCTCACCTTTTTGGCCTTTCCTTCCACATGTTGGTGGACGTGGTAGTGTTAGGTTTACGGTTGGACTCGATGCTCTTAAGGGGCTTTTCCAACCTGAGTGATTCTATGATTCTATGTTCCCCTCCAGAACAAAAACAGAGATCTTCACCTTCTCACCTCAGTTAATTCCCTCTCTTCCTCACACTCACAATTTGCCTGCTATCTCCATTTAACTCTGTTTTTCAAACAGCTTCCTAACTACTTGGTTTCCCTTCACCCCAGGCCCAGGCAGGGTGGCTGCAACATGATTTTGGACACCTCTCTGTCTTTAAGAAGTCTTCCTGGAACCACATCGTCCACAAGTTTGTCATCGGACACCTGAAGGTAAAGGACATTATGGACCCAGGGCACTGTGTCAAAGTAGGAAACTGCAGCTCTACGCCTTTCCGCTGTGAGCAGATGCACAGAGAAGAAGTTAGTGACCGTTGCACATGGAGCTGTTGTGCAGAGGAGATAGAGAGAGTGTAACCATAGCTGGTAGAGAACGCAGTAGTCCCACAAGCTTCAGTGGAACTGCACCAATTTATGGCAGCTGAGGACAAGGTTTATTAAATTCCACAGAACCCTGTTATGTTTTCACCTTGCACTCCACTAAGGCATAATGTTTTTCAAATGTCCCGTTCTGCTACATCCCATCCGTTCAAGATGCCTTCAGAACTTCTGTCCTGGGCAGGGTCCGGGGCAGTCCAGGCATTTCAGCACCCACCTGCAGCAGGGACTTGTAGAGGGTGGGACATAGCATCACTCATTCTCCCAAACCCGCCTCGTCTTGCCTGGCTCTTCACGGGCACAGGCAGTAGAGGCAAACCGGTATAATGATCAGTAAGGCAGCGAGAGGGTTTAGTAGTGGACTTGGTAACGTTAGGTTAATGGTTGGACTCGATGATCTTAAGGGTCTTTTCCAACCTAAATGATTCTGTGATTCAGCTACTAATAACAGTTTCACATGTGGGAAGACCTGGTGGCGTGCGACTCACTCAAAGCACATTTATTCCCTGTTCTTTCGATATGGATGCTCCTTAGCGAGGGCAAACCAGCCCTCTGAAGCCAGCAGTCTCATAGCAACTGACACCTTATTGCTATTTCAAAACCAAATGACAGTTTAGCCATAATCGGAGTTGCACTGTTGTAGTTCATATAAATAAATGGGTAATCCTACCATCAGAGGAACTGGACTTTTCCGTGGATTAACTCCTTGTTCTTGTACCTGCCCAGGGTGCCTCTGCAAACTGGTGGAACCATCGTCACTTCCAACACCATGCCAAACCCAACATATTCAAGAAGGACCCAGATGTGAACATGCTGCATATTTTTGTCCTTGGAGATACACAGCCTGTCGAGGTAAGGCAAAGTGGGTAAAACATGGAAAACCGTTGTCCCAAAGGGCTTCAGAGAACGTTTGTGTAATACCAGGCGCTAGCTAGTATTGGTAGATATGACTTACACAGTCAAGACTTCCAAGAATGCTGAAAAGGGAAATGTGTCATCCAGGGATTTCATCTGCCTATGTTCTCTAAGAGGAGTTTGGCTCTCACACCCTCCCAAGCTTCGGGCTGAAGAGCAAGGTGGACTGTATAATTCCCCATCCATTTTAATTCCCTATCCATTTCCATATTGACTACAGGAAAAAGTGTTTTGGGGTGCCTTGGGGAAAGCAATCAAGATAGGACTGGAAAGAAAGTAGAAAGTCATTAAAGAAAACTTCATCCTGCTGGCTTGAAATATCAACATGAGGGGAAAATATGGTGTTCCTCCCTACTTCATCAAGAACATTTCAAAACTGATCTTCCATTTTCCACAGAAAAGGAAGCATATTTTCCATTTTCCACAGAAAATATCTTCCAATATTAGTCCAGCTGTGCTCCAGACAACCTGTACAAGGTCCTCTCCACTGGAGCCCTTCCCATGCAGTTGAAGGGCTATTGCTTGCAAAAGCAATACTTGCTTGCTTTCTTGCATTCACAATGTCCTGCCACGCTGCACATGAAATAACAGGCTATGTTAAGGGATTTTAATTCAATCTGTCCTTCTAGAGCCAAAATATTTACTGTCTGTTGTATAAAAACCTACACAAAGGACATAAACCATGCACTATCCTTGGTCTGTTTTACAATGGCACAAGGATTTCTAGTTTTAAAAACAAAAAACAAGCCGAAGAAAACAATCAAAAAACCAGCCAGTACAACACAGGGGAATACAACAGTAAAAAGTGAATTTTTTCAGGCAGCTTTTATATTATTGAGAAAGTAACTCCAGACACAGGTAGGGGACATACACGCTGGTATACGGACACGTATAGAGAAAGTCTTGCACACATAGAATTTTCAGGAGGCAGAAGGGGTCTTATATATGACTAAAATGAAAGCCTTCTCCTGGGGTATAAAAAAGCCATTACCTAGAAGACGTAAATCAGTATCCCCCTCTTAAATGTGTGGGCACAACCCATTGGAAAAATCTTGTTTCTGATAACTGGGTTTAAAAGCAGACCATGGTTCTACCACTTAAAGGAAAAACTAAGAATGTAAACATTTCTGAGAGCAAGGAAAACTGATGTCCCTCCTACAAATAGCTGAAATTTTAGGCCAGCATCAGTCTATCCCAATACTCTTTCAGTATTGGTGCTCAGCGTTTCAGAGCTCTGACCAGAGTGAATGATGTGGCTGATTTATTGAT
Organism: Phaethon lepturus; assembly: GCF_000687285.1. Taxonomy (NCBI): domain Eukaryota; kingdom Metazoa; phylum Chordata; class Aves; order Phaethontiformes; family Phaethontidae; genus Phaethon; species Phaethon lepturus. The sequence goes on along the minus strand of NW_010549906.1, from coordinate 43,659 downwards.
GCTACAAGACTTACCTTCATTGGAAAGTTGCTATGCTGGAAGCAAAAATGCAAGTTCACAGCAATTGAGATTCTCCATGCATCGGCTCCTTTTGTGAACATGCCTGGAGCTCAGAAAAGACACTTCTGTATAGCTCTAGATATTTCACTAAGGAGACAAGGTTACGAGACCAGGTGCTCTTTTCATTGAAAAGAAATGGGCACCTGCAAAAATGCAACCACCCAGGGTCCCAACCTGTGTTTGGAGAAGCTTCTCTGCGTCTGCTGTCTGTAGGTGGACCATAGTAACAGAGGAATCGGTGCAGAACAGCTCTCAGTGACAGCACTCTATTTGCTATCACTTACATGTCAAACTAGTGACGCGACATTATAGATTTAAGCACGTCTGTGTGACTTGCCGTAGTAACAGCTAAGGACCGTGCTAGTTTTCCCACTGTTGGTAAAGTAAGCTTTTACAAGACCTGGCTAATGGCAGGAGTTCATGGCAGCTAGTGGCTGCAGAAGTCAAAAAGGATCAATGATTGGGACACGTTGCATGGAAAGATCATCGTCTTGCACTGGCATCCCATGTAGTGACTTACCAAAGGTCAGACTTTATGCCTATCGCATTTGTACTGGTAATGATGGAGAAGATGGCAGCTCTTAGCACAGCCACAGGCATGGCAGAAGGTGGAGAAATGCATTAAAATGCCATCAGGCTCTCAAGTAAATAGAAATTATCTGAACATCAAGCCAGAAGACTTTAAAAGGGAATTTACACCTAGCACAATTACAATGTCAAGATACTTAACCATACCAAAACACTTTTTACCTGGTGCTGGGAATTTAGTTGAAACTCTCCAGTCAATAAATAAAGAAGTATTGCAGAGAATCTTCTCTTACATGTGAGTGTCATAATCCAAGCCTGAGCTTTCTCCTTTGTGTCCTGCAGTATGGCAAGAAGAAGCTGAAGTACCTGCCTTACAACCATCAGCACGAGTACTTCTTCCTCAGTGAGTACCTGCCCTGCACTCATCCTTTTTCCCTGCATGCCAGTTGACCTTTCCAGCCCGTACTGTGTTAGCAGAGTAACTCTTTAAGTCTCAACTCATCCTACCCTTCCTCAGGACCATCATCCCCTGTGCAGGTTCCAAAATCAGCTCAGTATATTCCTCGGTGATATCCAAGCATGTTGAACATTGCCGGCATGGCCATGTAGAGCAAGGCAAACAGCAGAAACTGGGAAATAACCTCGGTGTGAGGAGTTCCACGGAAAACTGCGTGTTGCCAGTCAATGCTCTTTGATAAGTCAAGATGAACGGGTGTGAAGCAGAGCCTCCTTTCTTCACAGAAAGGCAACCGCCCCCCATCACCAGCACCTCGCCTCTCTCACCAGTGCTAGGCAGACTTTCCCTAGAACCAGTCCTAAACCACTGGCTCACTCACGTCACACTCCTTCCCACCCCTCTGATGGCCAAAACATTTCCCTTTGCTTTGCAGTCTTCCCACCTCTGCTCATCCCTGTGTATTTCCAAATCCAAATCATCTCGACCATGATCAGGCGCAGGTTCTGGGCGGTGAGTGAAACGTTCCCTTGACCTTTATGGGGTCCAGCTGGCTCATAAGAAATCACACTTGAGCAGGGAGGGAGGCCAGTGGGCAGGGATCACACTTTGCTGTATTAATTACCCAGCCTCCCTAACATCACCAGCAACAACACGTTATATGAGATAGGCAAAGCGATGCCTAATGTCTTCTCTCTTCCCCTAGGACCTAGCCTGGGCCATCAGCTACTACATGCGCTACTTCATCACATACATCCCATTCTATGGCGTTCTGGGATCCTTGTCTCTCCTCACTTTCGTCAGGTAGGAGATAAAAGGGCCTCCCTGCTGCTCCCCCCTCCCTCCGGTGCCAGGCAAACCAAGTCTCAGCTCTGCTGTGCCCCACAGGCCTTCCCTGTTTAGGTTCTCTGCAGTCATTGACCTCACTGTGTGTCATTTTGGGTGTTCTCACCGCTTCGCTTTCCTCTTGCTGTCTCCCAGTTCTGCCTCCCCGCAGCAGAGCTGGTTCTGGTCCTCAGCATCTTCCCTTGCCCTTGTGGTGGTTCAGCCAGGATTCTCCTTTCTTTCCTCATTCCGTGTTCTCACACGCTGCCCGATCCCAACACATTTACGCATTTTTTTCCACTTTGGTCAAGGCTGGACCCTTCCAGAGTGCCTCAAGCCACCCTCTTCCCAGCTTACTGGGAAGCTAATCCATGAGCCCTCCTGAGCACTGTGCGTGCCGCCCAGTAAGTGAAATGCTCACCACTTCTCCCAGTGTGGAAGACTACAATGGCCCTACTCTGGCTAGTACCAAAGGATGGCATGTAGTCCCGCAGTCAGCGTTAGTTTTAGGAAATTTCATCACAGTGAAAAATTTCTTCTAAAAAAAAAAAAATCATTTTTTGAGTACAAAGAAAAGGCAACAGATGTACAAAAACCTTCACAAAATTAGACCTTTTGTCTTCACTAAAATGAATGTCACTGTTGATGCCTCCAGTTTTCAAAGTTTCAAAACACTTTGGACCTAAGGAAAAGAGGAGATTCAAAAGACATACGTTTGTGTAAGCCTTTTCGGTCTGAAATCAAGCTGAAAAACTTATTATAACCAACCTATTATTTCCAAAACTTCTTTTGATGGAGCTAAACCTGCAAGAAGAAAAAAAAAATTGCAAATTCAGATCATCTGCTCTTTCAGAAAAAAAGCCTAAAGACTAGAACAAGGATGCTTCTGCACAGCTACCCTGTCAACATACATCTAAGTCTCCGCATAGAGAAACTACTCTGGGTGAAGAGAAGAAAGCGCATTTTTGTAGACTACGGTACACATGCTAAAAATGCAGTTATATACCGTAAGCAATAAACAAGCTGCTCTAAAGCGATACCCAGCCCAGGGCAGGGTTGAGACTTACGGTAAAGGTACCGAGAGAGCCAAGGGCAGCCCGGAGCCCCAGCGCCCGAAGCCTGGCACCCAGAAAGCTAACACCAACGGGCAGGTGGAGCCTGAAGTTAGTGTGTAGCCAACAGGCGATGGGAAAGGTGAAAACAGTTCTGAGGATTTCTGAATAGGGGCTTGTTTTTTTCCGGGAGTTGGATCATCTTTATTTACCAAAAGTAGCACGAGAGATCAATCCACTTCTGAGGAAGAGGGAGAGGGATAGCCTGGTAGGATGTCCTCCTTGTATTTAATCATAATGGCCTTAGTCCCGGAGGTATAAAGAGGGGAAGGGAAATTCATCACAGAAGTGATTCTCTCTGGTTTCCTTGGAAAGAGAGGTGTTTACTTCCACACCTCGGAGAAATACTGTCCTCGCACGTTGTGTCTCCTGCTGCTCCTTGTGACCCCCACTCTCTTTACCTCATATCCCGGTCTCCAACATCAGCTGTCATGCTTTTTGCCTCTTTGTTTTTTGAAGGTTTCTGGAGAGTCACTGGTTCGTGTGGGTCACCCAGATGAATCACATTCCAATGGAAATTGATTGTGAGAAGCACAGAGACTGGCTTAGCTCTCAGGTACCTGGAGGGGAGGGAATACCCCTGACTTACCCCAAAATGGATTAGGAATTTACTCACAGGGTGGATGGGTTACCACTCTCCCCGGGTACTAGTATATGGTCTCTGTCCGTGACGCCTCCCATAAAGATGTTCTCCCCAGAGCCACTCCCCAGTAATGCTGGCTCAGGACACAGAAGTCCAAACTTCTGTAATGAATTTGACAATCAAAAGGTTCGTTCAGATTTGAGGCAATATCAGTTTCAAGAAGCATGACCTGGCTTTTCTTTTGGCATATACTTATCAGCAAATAGAAGAGCCCCAATGCAAATCAAAGCTGAAGAGAGAGCTCAATATATATTTCTAAGGTTTGTATTTCAGCAATGATGAGGACTGAAATGAAAACCAGCTGCTTTCTACATCTTTTTAACGCCTGGTCAGACAAATCCACCCTGCTGAAAGGATACCTCTTAGTTACAGTATTCCAAGTCCTATTCAGACCTAGAGGATAATGAGAGCAACTTTGACGCTGGCCATATGAATTTGGTATAACTGAGCTGAAAGAAGAAATCCTCTTATATATTAATTAGTATAATTAGCATTTGTAGTTGTTAATGGGGTCTTGAAGGTGCGCTTTCAAAGTCTGGCAGTCAGACTTTTCTCTCCTTCGTGCTAAAAGTGTTATTCAGGAGAACACCTAAGCATTTGTTTTAAATTAAGCATGTGGACAGCTTCACTGAACGCACGGGCGTGTTCAGATGTTCACCTTAAGCTCTTGCTTAAGACTTTATGCAACTGGAATTTGTAGACAGAGAGAAAGAGAGGTCGTGAGAGCAAGAGATTTGGGGAGGGGGATTGTGAGAGAGAGATATTGGGTGGGAGGGAGAGACGAGAAAACACGTGAACGACAGAGAGAAGTAAGCCTCTCTGACACTGATGTGGTCTTATGATGCATCTGGGGGTGAGGGGAGTGTGTCTCCTATGGTTACTACGTAGAAATCACAGCTTAGCCAGTTCAGCATGTAAGAGGCTTTTAAGAAAGACTACCTCACTTTACAATCATCAACAGCAAGAGTAGCCAAGCAATATTTCCAGAATATTCAGATCTTGCACTTAAGGCAAACTGGGCAATAACTAGATGGGATGGGGAAAGCCGGCGTTCGGTGCCCATGCATGCTTCCTCCCCCGTTTTCCACCTTGGTGCTGTGGTTGACCACCTGGTCTTCAAGGGGAAAGGCTGAGATTTAGGAGTCTATACTTGGACTGCTATGTGACTCGCCACCAAAATCCACAAACTGCCTCCTTACATCGTCCCCTTTACCACCGGTCAAACCCGTGGAGACACGAAGCCCTGAAGGAGGACTCAAGCTCCCCTTGCTGCAACCAGCTATCTCGGAACGGCAGTCTTCTGCGCTCCGACAGCTCAGCAGTGCAGTAGGGCACACACCAGCCCCTGCCACAGGCAAGAGGAGCTTCGTTCTGTTTTCAGGGTAAGACTTCACTAATCTTCACAACTCTCTTGCCGTCACAGGTGGCAGCCACTTGCAATATCGAGCAGTCCTTTTTCAATGACTGGTTCACCGGGCACCTGAATTTTCAAATCGAGCACCAGTGAGTATAGACCCAGAATCATTTGGCCGTTACCAGGTTGTGACAGCACCGGACTTGAGGGGAGGGAAAGTCTGCTAAAGGTGTATGTGCGGGATGGGGCAGGATCTCTGGAGCACTACCATATGCCAAAGAAAGAGAGTCCCGGGCTACTGGGGTCATAGTCTGCTTCTACTACAGTCATGGCCTCTGTCTCTCTTGCATCTGTCTCTCTTGCTACCGAATACTTCAGCTTTAACTCTTACAATTTTGCTTTGGGGGTTTAGGTAGGAGTCAGAGATACGTATCTACCAGTTACAATGGCTATGGACTCATAGTCTAAGCTAACTACTTGAGTATCCATTTCAGGAATCTCCTCTCCCTGACTAAAAGCACTTCAGTCTTTTATAGCGCGTGACAGCTGTGTGGGACTGCGGTACGCTGCCAGGTACCGGGTTGCAGGAAAGATATTAAAACCAGGGCCATATGGACAGTTTGTTGCCAGTGACAACACAAAATGTAGAAGAGGCGGCATTTAGGACAAAGCTGACCGGTTTGGAAGTCAGGTTAGGAAATCTCCATTGAACGGCACAGGGCAAGGTAATCCCACGTTCTTCTTTACCTGCTTCTCTGTTCCGTGAACTTCCAGAGGAGGGAAATCAATGCATTCAGTTTTCACAAGCCTCCTGGAAACAGAGGAGTGTAAAGCCCGGATCTCCCTCTTTCGTCCGCTCGTGCAGCTCAAGGAGAAGGCATCAGTAATTAGCGCCTAGGAGGAGGCAGGGAGAGATGCCCATCCCTTGGGGTTAGTCTCTTGAGTTTTCTCAGGTTTGTTTTCTCTTTCTTCATGCAAGCCTGTTCCCGACGATGCCACGGCACAATTTCTGGAAGGTGAAACCTTTGGTGAAGTCATTATGTGCCAAGTATGGAGTCCAATACGAAGAGAAGCCCCTTGGAAAAGCATTCGTAGACATTGTCGGGTAAGGCTCTTTTAATACCACCTGCAGCCTGCAATTCGTTGTTCCACGAACATCCTATCTTTTCTACAACAGAGAATTCGGGACACTGTAGACCCGTCAGAAATACCACGTCGTTGTTTTGTAATCTGGTGTCCCTTGGTTAATAGTCTTCATGTCGCAGTCCAAGGAACACCTGCAGAAATGTTGATCCACAGCAGAAATGACGCAGCTCCACTGCTTCAGTGGACCAACGCCAGGTGACAACAGATGGGAAGCTGCTTCGCTAGGTCACAGGGGAAGAAATAACCGTCCCCCAGGAGCAGCTTCGGCAACCAGAGCACTGCTATCAACGTACCAAAATACTCAGCATTTAGATGGCGACTAGCCTGACCTAATAGGGACCTTTATAGTACCTTTTTAAATGCTATTCCGACAGCTGATGACTGGGGAGCTGGCAGCACACCTTTAGGCTGCAAAGTGAGATGAATCAAAGGGGGATGAGGCAGGTTACAGCCCGTGCTGTCTCCCAGTTGAGCCCTGCCAGCAGCAAAGGCGTATCGCCTGTAGACATAGTCGCAGACTAGTCTAATAGTCCTTGTCAGGCAGACTCTGTGTTAATGTTTCTGTCTCAGTTACTCCAAGGGGAATAATTCATGGCCGGGAACATGAGAAAGTATTCTGCAGCCCAGGGATCTCCACTCCCGAACCGTTCTAAGCAGAGGCAAATTAAAGCAGATCGGCCCCCAACACGCAGAAGGGCTGAAAACTGGTTCCAAAACCTCCTTTGAGCCTCTCATCCAGTTAACACAGAAAAACGCCCGCCCCGCTGCGACCCAGCGGGGCGATGCCCAGCATCCCACCACACAGTGCCCGCGTCCCTACGCAAGTTCTCCGAAACCGCTTCGGCAATTACTCGCCCTCCCAACAGAAGGATCGTCTCCTGTAAACCATATAGAGCCATGTTTCCAGCCTCCAGACCGCATTCCCTTTGTCAGAGGACTTCTGGGCCAGCTCCGATCGGTCATGTAATATTTGCGGAGCTGATGCCGATGGGAAATTCTGCAGGAGAATTCCTGGGGGGAAGTGGGGAAACTCCTTCAGAGGTGCAACGTGGTGAGCCCAGGCAATTCTCTGCTGTTTATTCGGGGCCAGAGGGACTACAGATAACACGGTGGGCATCAGGTGCAGGTCTTGCTCACTGAGTCTCAAACTGGTCATTTTGGGGGTTTAAAGAGCAAAACGCGTGGCTCTTCTTGCTGTATCTGTTATACCGGGGAAAGATATTCGGTGTCCTGAGGATTCAAATTCAGTAACAGGCATTTTTGTAGGAACAAAACGACGGAGAGAAGATTCACAGGCCAAACAAACTCCTCTCCATCTTCCTTCCACAGGTCCCTGAAGAAATCTGGAGACCTATGGCTGGATGCTTACCTCCATAAGTGAAGAGGAACCTTAATGGGGAGGTGCGAGTGACAGGGAGGGGTGGGGGGGTGCGCGGGGGGGAATCACACGTGTCTTTTACGCTCCGATTTCAGCCTATGTCTTCGTGCACAGCGGGAGGGGAGGTTCCCGTCTTGTGAACTGCTACTGGTGCGGGCTCAGGCAACCTGTTTAATCCAGACAGATGGTTTAAAAGGCGCTTCAGAGGACGAAAAGCGATGCTAATATTGCACAAAACGGAAGGTTGGGAGAGGAGGGAGGGAGAGGAGGAGTGTTTAGCAAACGGGCATTAATATCCGACCTTGACCTTCTCTTCGCAAGATTCATTCTAGTTCCACCTAAACCACGCAAGCCCCTGATTCACAGGCACACAAGACTCGTTAAGCTTCGGCGAGTATTTACAATCCAAGGACACCCCAGTCAGCTTATGCCTCTCCCCTCCTTCCCACGTTTGTGTAAAAGAGGAGCTCAGCACAGAGTTTCATTCTGTTAGCGAGGAAAAAACCAACGCAGTGGGTGATGCCCATCGCACCAGGGAGCTCAGGTGCCTGCAGGAATCGCACCCCACGGGGACCGGCGGCTGCCCGGAGCCCGGCTCCCTCCTTTCTCTCCCTCCTTCCTTTCGCTAATCGTAGCATCGCTTCGGTAAAAGCTGTGATACTGACCCTGCACAACTAACGTCTAACCACCTCTCAGCGGGGTTAACATAGCCATTTCCAGGGGTCCACGGAAGATCTTTGAGCTTAAACAGCAAAATGTCTCCTTTAGGAGAGGGTCTATTTTCTCTTTAATGAGCAACAGGTCTGGCATAGCCCCATGGTCGTCAGTAAATGACACAAAAGACCAAAATAAGTCACATAAGCAAAGCTTACTAATTGCTCGTGAGTGCTCCAGTGGAGCCACAAACGGGCTTTTCAGCAGAGCAGTTAGGCAAAAACGCGCGGTTCTGCCTGCCTGCCCATGCAGGGCAGAAACCAAGCCAAGAGGCTTGTCAGCTTGCTTGCCAGGAGCAACAGCACTGTCTCCCCTTCTCCTGGGGACAATCAGCGAAGAAAATAAGTTCTCCCCGCAAAAGGAGGAGCTGCCCAACCATTGGACTTGGCCCTTCGGGGAGGCAGCTGGAAACAGACTTGACCGAGCTGTGCTGGTGGCGAGAGACCTTCTGGAGAACCCGCTCACAAGTTGTCCAAAGCTCTATTTTCTGCCCAACGCTTAATTACAAAAATCCCTTAATGGCTTATCGGGAGATATGGTTGAACGGCTTCCAGGTGCTTCTGTGGCAGGCAACCCGATCCCGAATAAATCAAGGGCTTTCGATTCAGTTGCAATACAACTGAAGAGACGTACCCTTTAGCTTATGATAAAGGGCCACGGTTTCAAAAGCAGTCTCCAGTTCCGACAGCTATCTCGTTGCTCGCTCAAAACACTCCATCGGGATACTCCAGTTATTAGGCAACGATTTTGCACGCCTCATTATTTTGCTCGGCTCTGAAACTGGATCCTCTCTATGAAATCCTTGAATTCTAACAGAGTCCCACTAAATCTGCAAAGCATTTCGTGCCCAGAGACAACTCTAGGACTGTGGCCAGCCAATTCAAAAAAATACATGTATTCCACCACCCCTGCCCTCTGCGGAATAAGAAGAGAGCAGCTCTTTGCTGACAGATGGGGAATTCATAGGCAGGACTGCAACGTCTAGTAATAGTAATAGCTAGCTAGTAATACTTAAGGTTTGTAAAGGGCTTATTCTGGTCTTCTTGCCCACCCCTAGGATGGCAATGCCTGAATATCACTATGAATGGTTAAGATAAAAAGCTACTGTCTTTGGGGGGTCTGAAGCTCAAACAGACTTCAAGCAAATTTTGTAGTTGATTTCTAATAGCATAAACACTAACATCCTTCCGGATGCTGCGATTGCCCAGACGGTTAGGAATGAGCTAGCCTGGAATTGTGGCTAATATTGTTAAGACTGCCTTAATACGTGCATCTCTTTCTGACTCCTTGAATGTATCTCACTGTCTCTGCGCCAGCCAGGACGACCACAAGCACAGAGTAGCATCAGCAGTGCAATCTTTCAAATATTCAGCTTATTCTTCTGACAGTTCGTGTTTTTTCACCCCTCCAGTTCTTATTTCCAGGGCAAATATTTTCTCAATACAGATGCCTCTTCTCTCTCACACCTTTCTTCTTGGGAAACTTTGCTTTTTAACACCTTGAGAAACTGCAGAAAACTGGTAGCTCAGCCTAGGTAAATAGTCCTGGT